>NC_056737.1:507111944-507211944 GCF_019279795.1 Protopterus annectens | reverse complement strand
GGTTTGCCTGTGTGACCTTATTACTCACTGTTTTAGTTTATTAGCTGGGATATTTTGCAGACACCCTAATGGGTATGGACATCAGCTGAGTTCGATAACCCTGTGTTTCCAGATGTTAGCCAAACTTTACACTTATGCTGTGCTGATGAGGCAATAAGAAGGTCGAAACATGCATGTCCACAGTTAGTGACGTTTGGCCTTATTGGACTGAATTTGTCCATAATAGACTTAAAACAAATTATGGACATTCAGAACTGCCATATAGCTGAAACACCTGATGTCCTCAAGGGGTCATTTGCATATATCCCATGTTACCTCTAAATCAGGAGGTTTTAAGGAATCACACAGTGGAAAGTCTAGCTTGACTAGATTTTTCTTTTAGTCTTTACTGAATAGTTATTATGCTCATAGACAGGTGAGTTTGTAACGAATCATCACATGCTGTTAGAGATAGTCTGGAGTGTGTTAATTTTTTTATTTTTTTTTGGAAACAGAAGGAAAAATTGGAAGTCCATATTCAAGATAAGAAATGGGAACTCCTTTGCCAATAGTTGCACTGGTTGGTTGGGATAAAAAAAAAAAGGTGAAATCTTTCTGGCTCAGAAGAGAAGGGAGTTTATTTTGGCTCTCATTTTGTCAACGTGGTAATGGAAATTTGGCGACTGATCAAGCCTAGGTGCTTGAAGGAGGATGGTGTTCTATGGGATGCTTGTGTAAGTCAAAGATAGTGGAAGAGTGAGGTACTTGGTGAATTTTCTGTGGAGTTCCAAAAAACATAGTTTTAGTCTTGGTGGGGTTAAGGAGTTTAGTATTTAGCAAAAGGGACACACAAGATGACAACATCTCCATAAGCAGACAATGTTTCAAGACTGACATGGGAAAATTAAATTTTTACAGGACAGGTCCAGCATTATGAAACAATCTTTCACCCAAAATGAAGTCAAAAGAGACACTATAAGAGTACAACGAGGAACACCTCAGAAATGAAGTAACCTGCAAAGGTTTAGGAACATCGGCTGAACAAACAATAACCATATACCTAATATATGTATGTATGAATAGACACAAACTGAATAGCAATTAACTACTTAAGCAACATAAGCTTTCATTCTGAGTCTTGCAATTCTACTAGCAAATGCAGTGCCACGTTTAAATATGCATACAGTACTAAAACATTGTAATTGTAAGATACTATATAGTCCATATCACTTTTACACTTCAGCAACTTATTTCCTGTTGATATGTTTGATGTCTGACAAAAACATGTATGTACAATTCTTTCAAACAAATGTATGTGGCTCTTCACTGCTTGTCATGCAGCTGGGTCCTGGCTGAAAAGAGTCTTCAGACCAGCCCACCTCTCCTGTCATCATATAGGTTGCAAAAACCCACCAAAAAATACTGAACTGCAATTCACTGAAAAAATTTTAGAGATGTAATCTTTTTTCCTGAAATAATGTCCCTGCCTAGGGGTGACCTATGTTACACTGGGGTAGAAAAGTGGCTAGATGGCAGATGGAAAGGATGTCAGTAAAGGGGAAAATTTACAGCAAAGATAATCACTATTCAGTGGGTCTATATTAGATCATCAAAATGGCTCATTATCGAATGCAGTAACAGCGAACTGCAAAACCCGAACCCTAACAATATCAAAACCTCAAAAAAGCGAATTTTTTCCCATGGAAAAAATTTGCTGGTACGAGAAACACAAACACACCACAAGCACACAAAAAAGCAGCAATCCACACACATACACTTAAAAGCTACATCTAACCCTACACTACACTGCACATACACTACTATCTATCCACTTACTATAACTCAGACCCTAACCCTAAGGTCCATCACTATCGCACACTCACCTCACCCGCACCCTAACCCTAACTCACTTAACACCCCTAACCCCTAATTCTCACTATCGCATACTCACCTCATCCGCGCCCTAACCCTAACTCACTTAACCCGCCCCTAACGTCCGTCACAATCGCACACTTACCCGACCCATGCCCTAACCCTAACTCACCCAACCCGTGCCCTAACTTGAACGTTCACACAATCACACACTTACCTTAACCCAACCCCTAACTTTCCACTGCATCGCTGAAAACAGCGAAGCCACAACAACGGCCAACCAAATTCTTTCCCTTGGAAAAAATTTGGTTTTGTGCAGCTTCGCTGTTTTCAGCATGCGAGATATTGGGTTCAGTATTAGATCATTCGAAATTCAGCTGTTTCGATGATATAATATAGACCCATATTCAATGATTGCCTTAGGATTTATTTCTGGAGCTATTCATTTTAGTATTATTTATTTAAGGTGGAATGGATTTTAGTTGTCTTACCTTTATGAAACAATACTGTAGCCTTTATTTAGATTATCTGAGTAAAGCCTCTAATACTTAGCTCTAAGGCAAGCTTTTACAGAATAAGTAGGAATTATCAAGTTAAGTATGTATTGTATCTACTGTTATGTGGCTTGCATTTGCAACTGAAGACATCATAAAGCTGGTCATTTGTGCATTTTGTATATTAACTATTATCTGCATCAGGTAATGTACCCTGAGTTAGTATTATACTGTGTTCTGATCTAGTTATTATAGTCCATACCAATATATCTGCAATATCACAAACACAGAAATTTCCCAAAGGTTATAAAGAGATGAGTCAAAATAAAAGAAATCCACTTACAGGGCAGCTGCAAGGAGTTATAGAAGTGAGCTCAGATTTCTCAGGAAATCATGCACTAATACACCAAATACTATAGTAGATATTTTAACATAAACACGGTGGCACTATTAACACGTTTTGGGTATTCACACAAAGATTTTGAGATCTCCACAACTATTACTAGAAAAGAGCCCTCCAAATCTCATCCTTCAAAGAATGTAACTGGCATCCTCTAAAGTACCTCTGTCTAGATGACGCAGTTGAATGTTTTAATACTACCTTCCTGAACATCCTTAATTACCATGCCCCCATAAGATTTTCCAGAACCAAAGCACAACCCTCCCCATGGCTACAGAAAACCACTAAGTCAGAAATGAAAAACAGGGATAAAGCCTGGGAGCACTGGCGCAAAACCAAAACCCCCTCAGCTAGACAGAAATTCCTAGAACTACGCAATAGAGTCAAAAAGCTAATAAAACAGGACAAATTCCAATACTACCAGTCTACCCTAGACTCCTCACAACACAGCCCCAAACAATTCTGGTCCTCCATAAACTCCATCCTCCACCCAGGTAAAGTCAGTTCCCCTCCTCCTAACATCCCTCACTCCTCAGAAAATATTGCTACCTCATTCAACACACACTTTACCCAAACCATACTATCACTAGCTAAACAACACAACCCCCCTTCCCTCCAACCCACACCTTCAACTAGTAATCTCCCCACTGCCTTCTCTTTTTCTCCTGTACCTACCTCCAACATAAAGAAACTCTTAACTAAACTTAAACCCACCAAATTAGCAGCAGACAACCTCCCAAGTGAATACCTACAAATCGCAGCTGATGCTCTGGCCTACCCAGTATCCATCTTGATTAACCGATCTCTGTCAGAAAGTTACGTTCCCACACTGTGGAAAGTATCACATATAATTCCCCTCCACAAAGGTGGACCCTCTGCAGAACTAACCAATTACCACCCCATAGCTATTCTCTCTTCACTCTCCAAAATACTAGAGAGATGCATACACTCTCAGGTCTCAGATTACCTCCTTACTAACAACCTCCCTTCCAGTACTCAGCATGGTTTCCGACCAAACCATAGCACTACCACTGCCTTACTCTCCTTTACTAACACTATCCTTCAGCATAAAAACAATGGCTATCTCTCCTCTGCTACTTTCCTAAACCTATCTAAAGCATTTGACATGGTCCCACACAAACAACATATGTCTGTCCTCAATAACCTATCCTTCTCACAATCAGTCACCAACTGGTTTCAGAGTTACCTGTCTGTACGCCAACAATCCGTTGTATGTCAGAATGACATATCTCCCCAACTACCTGTCTCCAAAGGGGTTCCCCAAGGATCCATCCTTGGACCCCTACTCTTCTCTGTTTACACCAATAACCTAGCCTCTGCCACCAAACATGGCACACTCATACAATACGCAGATGACTTGACCATCTTCTGCTCAGCCCAGTCCCTACCCAAACTGCAAAAAGTCACACAGGAAGCCTTTTCCTCTGTTGGAACATGGTTATCCAATGCCCAATTAATACTCAACCCAAACAAAACTAAACTACTCATCTTCCAACCCACCAAACATACTCAAACAACTCTCACTTTAACATCACAGCAAAAGACAACACCACTATATACCCAACTGAACACACCAAATTGCTAGGAGTGGAAATAGACAATCAACTAAAATTTGACATTCATGTATCCATGACCATAAAAAAAGTCCACAAAAAACTAGGAGCGTTATACAGAAATAAGCAATTTCTCACCAAAGCAGCAAAGATTTCAATAGCAAATTCCCACCGTATCTCCACCCTACTTTATGCCTCTCCAATATATACCAACCTAAGGCAATGTGATCTAAACAAACTAGAGAACTGCTACTACAAAATCGCCAAATTCGCCAATGGAGCATCCTACCGTACTCACCACTGTCTCTCACTTGCTGAACTGGGCTGGCTTGAACTCCCTCACCTCCTTCAGTGGTATCAACTCACACTCACCCACAAACTAGTAAACCATCCACTAAATGTCCCATCCCTCCAGAATCTACTCCAACCCCATTGCACCACCAGACCACTAAGATCCAGCAACAAAAATCACTTGCAGATCACTAAAGCCAATAACTCTGCTGGTGGAGCACTATTCTCTTGCGCCATAGCCAAATTATGGAACTCACTCCCACCCACAATTACCTCCGTACCATCATGCAGCCACTTCAAAACTTTACTAAAAGCACACCTAAAAACATGCTGGCTATGCCCTTGCAACTCCCACACTAATATCATCCACCCCATCCAACCACTACCTTTCTTTCCACTCCACTAACTACCTTGATTATAGCAAGCTCAGATGCTCATAAGCCTAGTACTTATTATACAGCAGGAACTTCTCATTGTAACATTTGTTAATGTCTGTTATGTACTTCACAGATAAAGATTTGAATTGTCTACTGATGTACTATGTTCTTCATCTGTAAATATGTTGCAAGTAATTGCTATGTTAAATTGTTAATCGCTATGTAATCCAATGTAACTACTGTCTGTTTATTTTACTGTGGAGCTTTTCTCCCCGGGCCTCCGCTGAAAATGGGCCTACGTCCAGTCGGACACTCCCAGTCAACAAACTTAAATAAATAAATAAATAAAATCCCTGGGTATCAAGTATCTCTGCTGGCACTTCATTGACTTTATTTTATTTTGTTTTATTACATTTTATATTGGTTTAATATTGGTTTATCTGCGGTGGTGCAGCGGTAGCGTTGTTGCCTCACAGCAAGAGGTTCTCCCGTTCGATTCTCAGCTGGAGTGTGGGGAGTGCCTTCTGTGTGGAGTCTGCATGTCCTCCCTGCAGTTGGGTGGGCGTTCGAAAGACATGTGTAAATGGGCGTGCCTTTATTGAAGCTTGAACATCGAGCTGGCATCTCGGCGTTCGTGAAAATCTACTGCCAATCATTAGCGGACCGGAGTTCTGCTGTGGCGACCCTTAACCGGGAAAAGTCAAAAGACAAACAACAACATTTTATATTGGTTTACTGAAGTAGTACACTGACCACCAATGACCATTTGTTGGTACTGCCCAAGTGAAATAATTCATATAGAAGGAAAAAAGGTAAGACAGAGAGAAAGCAATCTGTGCATATCAATGCAGAACATAAAGTAATAATATATAACAAAAATTGTTCAGTAGCAAGTAATAGATGTAGCAACAATTAAATAATTATTATATATAATGATGCCTTACATCAAAATGACTGATGTTAAGGTAGAGCACTTCTGTAGTTAATGCATTTACTTGTTTAATTTTGCTTGCCATTGTTAACAGCAAGCATAAGAAATGCTAATGTTGTTATAGTAAAAATGATACAGGATGACAAAAGATACCCAGGGCCTCTTGTGCCTGCTTTTGGCTTCTAGCACTATTTGTGATCTTAAATACTAGCCTCCAGTCTCATGAATGTTTAGAAACATAGAAATCTAGAAAGTGACTCCAGATGAGGGTGCTTGTTTCACCTAGTATGTGCATTACCTCACTATGGGTAAATGCCATTGCAAGCTAAACTGCACTTTACATTGTCCTGTTCGACTGTAAGGTAGTGACATGTTATGTATTTTCAGTTGTTTTCTGAATTCTGCCTCCATTTTTGATTCCATTACATTTTGCGGAAAGTGGTTCTGTATAGTATCAACCTGCCTTAGAAAAAATGTTTATACATATCACCCTTAAATTTTACCCAGTGTATTCAGATGGAGCCCCCTATTCCTTTTGTAAGTTGCATTAATTTGTCCTGGTATCTCTCTCCTCATATGTCTTCTAGAGCAGAAGCTGCTCTGTTTTATTTGCCTTTTTTCCTACAGACTAATTTCAGTTAGCAGAGATGGGGTTTAAGTGGGTCTACTACAAGTGCTTGTGTGCTATTTGCTTTGACACTTACTCGCTACCACTTGCTCAGAAAGTCAGTGCTGTAACTCCTATTAACTCAATCTCCCATTACTACTTTACACTCCCAGCACACTATCCTACAAAACTTTATAGCAGAAAACTAACTCAAACCTTAAAATAGCCTTCTCACTCCCTAACCATAAAACTCCCTTTCCTCTCCCCAAACCTAAAATCTCCCTCCTGGTCACTAATCCTAAGGCTCCCTCCCTGGTCACTAAACCTAAAATCCAATTCCTCCTCCCTAACCCTAAGACTCCCTAACCATAAAGCCCCCTTCCTACTCCCTAAACCTACAATCTCTCCTTCTGGTTCCTAACACTAACCCTGTCCCTTCCTGACCATTGCCCTAATCTACATTCCCACGCCCTCCCACTCCCTTACCACAGCTGCCGTACTTACCTCACTTGAGTACTTACTCGCTTGAGTACTTACCTCACTTGAGTGCTTACTTGCTTGAGTACTTACCTCACTTGGGTACTTACTCGCTTGATTACTGACCTTGCTTGTACTCGAGTAATACATGTGGGAAGTTACAGCAGCTGCTTGCCTGCAGTCACATTATAAGAACAACACATGTGGCAGCCTGTCCAAGTTACAAGATGCTCAAGTCCCTGGTTTCACGACAGTTGTTTTTGAGTTCTTTGACTTGGGTACTTCTAGAGCACCCATTTTAGAGAGCTACACACAATACCTGAAATGGGATCTTACCATTTCTTTGCACAGAGGGGTAAATATCTCCTCTCTTTCTACTTTTCATGTCCCTTCCAGTGTAGTTCATTCATCCAGACTTTTTATCATTAAATTATATGAAAAACAATAGAACGTTCTGTTCACTGACAATACCTTAACTCCCCTTCTCATATGATTACTCCTTTCTTTTTCTTAGAATTGTATTTCCAAAATATACTGCTTTATAGATCTTTCTGTTAAATCTTAGTTGGCATATGTTACACCACTCATGTTACCTCAGTTCACATGTCATCCTGATTATGTCATCATTTGTTTTTACCTTGGTTGTAGATCTTTGTGCCAACTCTAACAAAAATATACATTTTCTCCTTTTCCTCTACAGTGCCACTTATGAAAAACATCAAAGCGGACCAATCTCACACCAGATGCTTCAAAATCTCACTGTTGATTCACTTTCCTCAGTGTAGACATAGTTTGCTGTTGCCTCCTTTCATCTGTTACACAGGCAACCTTGGAGTTTCAAAGGCTCCCCAGCCTCTGCATTCATCTTTGTGTGGCATCATGTCGTATTCTTCGGTAAAACTCCATATAGTTTACAGTTAGTTTACATTCACAGCCCAAGAAATAATGCAGTAAGTTACTAAAGCATAAGCATCCTGGCATGGATCTGTACACCCTTGGATTATATCCTTAACTCATCTCTACCTATTCAATAAAGTCTTTCTGTTAGAAATGATCCATCACTTTCCATCCAAAGAAGTAAAACTAACTGGCTTGCAGATTTACATCTCTGTCATACCACTACCACTCTTATGAAGTGGCATTTTAACTGCCCTCTTCCTAAGCATGTGATATCACCCTTCTTCCCATGTTTGTTAAGATGCATTGCAAGCATTTTCACAAGTTCTAAGAATTCTGACATAAAACTCGTCTATCCTCATTGCTTTATTCTGCTCTGTGAAGAGGTTCAAGTCTAACTTGTCGCAGTCGAGAATATTCTTGTTGCTTATTCTGGGAATCTCTTCTTTTTTGTTTTGTAAAAAAAAAAAAGAGCTGAAGACCTATGTGGTGCCTGAAGCCCCATCTGATTGTTCACAACTGAATGAAAACACAGGTACACTAAACTCCATCCCCATAACAGTTAGATGGTGTTTTTTGTTAGGGATCACAGTCTCTGCTCCCCCAGTGTAAAGAACATTTGCCACCACACCCCTATTGCTTAAGTATACTGAATCCATGGTTGCACATCCATGGTGAAAGGGGAAAGAACATCCTCTCATCCTCTTAGAGCTAACAAACTGACTGAATAAAATGTAGTCTCACGGTTCCATTATAAAACAGCAGATGCAGTCAGTGAACTGCAACACTGGGGAAATCTGAACAGGAAAAAAACATGGGAAAATGGATAACAGCAACTCAGACTGAAGCCATATTTCCGCTTTTCTTGTGTAACTGGCTACCTCGTTTCTCTCCCCTTTATTAATCCTTAGTACCCTTCATGGATTTGTTCTCCCCTCCCCTAAAATTCCTATAAATAAATTCTCTCATTGTCAAATAATATTTACTGGTCTTTAAGCAGAACTTTTTTCTTATTAATGATTTTCCCTACTTTCTTAGCTAGTATATCTGTCTATCTAGTTCTGTCTTTGTTAATTTTGCACCCTGTCTTGTTCTCCCCTAACTTTTACCAGCACTTTATATGAGAACCACATTTTCCTTTCTTTTTGTATTATGCAACATGGTATTGCTTCTGTGCTGGCTGTTTGACTTTCCCTACTGTTCTTCTGTCTCTTTCTATGTTGTGTGGTAATACTTTACTAATGCACACTATTCTATTAACAGCACTCTAATGTAGCAGGCTTGACATTAAATTAATATGTATTGTGAGCCATGATAGTTGGTGGTTACTGTTTCCTCAGATTACATCTTATTTTTAATTATAAAGTTTTGGCTTTCACCCCATTTGTAAATATTGGATCCAGAATAAATCCATGCTTATCTTTGCACCATATTTCTGTGACTACAACAACGTCAGTGCTTTTCTCTTGTGTGCATGTAATATATATACAGAGTGCCTTTGCATTCAGTTGACGCATTTGTAGAGACTGCCTTTTTTGACAGTAAAACACAGTAAAGGTTTCAACACCAAAAGCAGTTTGTAATGCTAGCGAGCAAAGTTTAAATGAGATACGAGCTGCTACCAAAGCCAAGTGTCATAAATCAAGTCATAAAATCAACTTTAATATAAAATTAAGTTTAAAAACAAACTGGCAATTATAGAAAGGATAAGCGCTTTGGGTTTCCACCTTTTTTCAAATCCTATAGTGAAGCCAGTGTACTTCTGCTTAAGTAATAGTTTTGTCAGTTCAAAGTACATACGTAAGCTGCCAATCAAAGATCTCTTATAGTTAAGCCCCCTTTTTTTTGGTGTTCTTTCATTTCCTTATTAAAGGACGAGCACTAAGGAAATGAAAGAACACCAAAAAAAGGGGGTGTATATAAATAAAGGTGGCACTTTTTTGGTCTACATGCCTTTCTTTGGGTCTGACTTTTGAAGCATTTTACCATGTGCTGATAGTATTTTAAAGGAGTTAGCTCTGTTTTGCTCTGTAGTGTGCTGACTATTCTAATGGTTATACTACAAGTCTGGTATTGAGTATTTTTTATCTGATAATCCTACTCCAGTTAACAGCAGGCACTGTTAAGGCTCAGGTGATGTAGGAACTTAGAAACAGGATGGCAGAGTTTGATCAAGTTCTGCAGAGTTTGTTTTTGGTGCAAAATTATTTCTACTATGAAGTCCAAACTTAGTAAATGTATTTCTAATATGTTTACTTCTTTATATAGTTTACTGTGGTATTAATTTTACATTTTAAAATTTATTGCAACAGCTCAGGTAGGCCCTTCTACCACACTTATCTGTACCACAAAATGCTTCTGTACTACCTTCTTAAGGTTCCCTGGAGCTTTTATCATTGCCTTGTGAATGCCATATTATTGCACTCAGTGAATAATTTGTGCATTAAGCTACTTGTCCATGTCTTGCAGGAACATGAAAACTTATTATAGCCCAGTACCATTGCTTTCATGACAGAATGTTTGGAAAATGTAAGCATAGTTTCCCTAAAAGACTGAAGAGACTTTGAAAACATTTTATTTCCATTTTTCTAAACAGTGTATCCATATTCCATTTGAATTTTTTTTATTTATTAAAACTATCATCTGAGATTTATAGAACGGGAGGCAATATTAATTACTCCTTCTATTGCATCTTCCTTGTAATGTGCACATATACCTTATTTCAGTCACTACTTGTCCTTTTGTGATAGTGTGACAATTTTAGAATTGTCCAAAGTCTGCAGACCCTTTTGTTTTTAAAATTTTCAGAGTTTTAATAATTATTCTGTAGTAGGGATTCATTTTCTTAGGTTTATTATCTTACATTTCTTTGCATGAAACTGAATAATATCTAACTAGTTTTCCAGTAATGCTTTTTATACTACTTTTGCTTCCAAAACTGTGCCAACTAGCTCACCCTCTGGTATTCTTCTAGACATTTAGCCCCCTCATTCATTTTCAAAATTCTTGGGAATCAGAAACAGTGGGAATAACAAGTGCTGTATCGCTGTCTAAGAGTATTTCACTGATCACTCTGAGGCCTAAAAGGCCATGCACATGTACCGTCATTTGCCAGAGTTAGGATGCACACCTGCTTTTTCATCTACATGTACAGGTACCTTAGACTTTCTCAGGAGTTATTACTGTAGAGAGAGAAACGTGCATCATAGTTCACTGGTAATGTAGGCTGATGTCTGCACTTACACAAGTGGATTCATTGATAGTGATAGTTTAGATCCATTTCATCTTCCTTCCAGAGAGAGTTTTGAATTCCTTCAGTGATGAACATTTTAATAGGATTGGAAGACTGGTTACAGAAATGACCTGTGTACTACTCTGTAATATCTCCATAATAGCTGCTATACTGTCAGTTGTTGTTGTCTTTCGGCTTTTCCCGGTTAGGGGGCGCCACAGTGGAACTCCAGTCCGCTAATGATTGGCAGTAGATTTTTCATGAACGCAGAGGTGCCAGCTCGATGTCCAACCTTCAACGAAGGCATGCCCATTTATGCATGTCTTTCGAACGCCCACCCAACCGTGGGGAGGACATGCAGACTCCAAACAGAAGGCACTCCCCGCACTCCAGCCGAGAATCGAACGGGAGAAACTCTTGCTTTGAGGCAACAACTGTACCGCTGCACCATCGTGGAAGTAGCTGTTATACTGCTATACTGTCAGTTAATGTTTTAAAATGTGACATTTCTCCAGCCGTCTTTTTTTCATAATTGGATCATGCACATTTAGTGGACACTTGTTCATCACCATTTCATAGGCCTTGCTTTCTTAAAAGTTTAATAGACTTGATTGAAGGCCTATGCTAAGTGTAATGGTTGCCTAATTAAAGAAATCAGCAAGGTTGTGTGGGGATTCAGTGCTACTTTTAATAGTGGCTTTTTTTACTCACATGTTCATGATAATTTAATTCACTTTATTTTACCACTGTGCACACAAGGCTGTCTGATCTGACTGCCCGTCTCCACCCTAGTTCCCCGATGTTGTAGCAGTAGTACCTTTTCTATCATTTTACAATATCCTGACATGCCCTTCATCTGCACTAAATGGCAAAACATATATTCTGTGCAGATTAAGTGAAAGCTCTACCAGAACCCTTTTGCTTAACTCATCAACTTGTACTCTGAGACCACTGCCATAGTGACCTTTATTGTGCGATCATAGATATGAAGCATGCAGAACATCAGGGTTAAGAAATGTGAAACTAGATTGATTGCAGCCTTCAGAATAATACTGAATTGTTGAATGACAAAGTTATTCCAATTTCTTGCATCATTTTAGTATTCTGATACTTCAGTATCTACATAGCAATGTATAACTATGCAACTATAGTGATTTTTTCACAGAAAAATTCCTGAAAATATTGTAAAGATAGCTTCCGTCATAGGCATATATGTTCAGAAATCTTCAAAAGAAAAAAGAACACACTGCATCATCTGCAGTAGTTTTCAGGTGTGATATACTTTTGACCACAAAGAGGAGCCAGAGGTACATAAAACACTTTGTATGTGATTATATGCTGGAAAAAAGGATTCAAGCTGCAAGTTGGACAAGAAAAAATAGATAACAGGTGATGGTGTCAAGCCTGCAGCCTTTCTACTGCCCTCAGGAAATGTTTATTTTTTTGCTGCACAACGGCAGACCAGCTTTCTTAACTCGTGGTAAGTGGAATGATGAGATTTGAGGGTGAACGTTCAAGGTGATTAAGGTCAGCCTGAGTTTCCTAGACTGGAGCACATGAGAGCATGCTGCAGAAGCTAAATCTGACTGAAGTGAAAAAGGCGGGGGGGGGGGGGACTGCCTTGACATTGCATATCTTTAAACAGTAACACATACCATAATTGTATACCCATCCAGATACAACATATTTTTGCCTACCACAGAGTAAAGCTAAGATCTGCAGATTTATTCTGTTAGCAGTTTGCTTATGAGCTCCTTCCTGCTTGCAGCATTATTGCTGCATAAACACCAGTGTCATCTGTTTGCTCACATTGTCATTCATGCAGCTTACACTTTGTAAGGTATAATGATTCCTTTCTAGTGTGTCAGCCAGTTAGCTTTTCCTAGCTCTCTTTATGCTTGGATAGGCCAGTCTAGTCTGATTGCTTTAATTGCATTCTTCTATTGTTATGGCTTAGTAAGCTTCTTTGGTCTCCTGATTTCATTTCTGGTGCCGTGCTTTTCTGAATTAATCAGCTTATGTTGACTAGTGCATATCATATTTGTATGCTGCGAGTGACAGTGCAGTCACCTCTGTTCAGTAAATGCTTTTTATTGATGCATAGGCTTGCTTCCAGTGCATGCTTTTAAGTAGGAATCGGCACACCTGTGCTGACTGCTAATGTCACTTGACAAATGTAGCAGGTGTTTGTCAGGAGAAAGCAGTGGGTATAAATAGGAAGAAGTGAGGCTCCAGCTTTGAGAGGCTGATGCTTGACCCGCAGAGCTGCTAATCTTCCAGTAGTGACCCTCATCTGTTGCATGTGGATGAAAAAATGTGAATGTATACCTGCAGAGCTTACAGAAGGAAAATAAAAGGATTTGGTAAGCCTGTGGGATTTAATAGCCAGGATGTATGACTCCAGTTATGTGGAAGAGACTAACAGTGGCATGAAATTTGCCTACATATGTGAAACTACTCAAAGAGCAGTTAAGCAACTCATTAACCCACTTGTTTACCCTTCTCTGTTAGAGCTACAGTCGTCACTTTACTGGATTAGAAAGGGATGTCTTTGAACTCTGGAGTTGACACATTACCACATGCCTACTAGAAGAATGTGAGCAGGAAAACATTTCTTCACTAAAAGTCTTGCACCAGCTAAGCTGATGCCATATAAATAGCTCTGAGCCTTGACCTCCTATTCTTGTTGCTTGTTAATTTACTTATTTGTTCTGTTTTTTCTAACTAGGTTAGTCAGGTCAGATGCCAGGCTTAAAGTGACACACTTGATTGTGATACCTCGGAGATTTCTTTTTTCCTCCAGATTCAGCAATCTCATATTTAGTGTACTTTATAATTTCTGTATAAGGCTGTGGTACTAAAGTACAACTGTTTTTTGATCAACAGCCAAGTGTAATCAGAAAAAAAGAGCATCTGTGAAAATGAAAGGATTTTTATTTTTTTCAAATTTGTAAAACAAATAAACGTACATTCTACATTGGGGGTTGTGCTCCTCACGTCTATGCTGCTTTTGTACCAGCTGCACTATTAGAGTATACTTCCTGTTTGCTATAGCTTGTAGCTTCAGAAAAAGAAAAATTTACAAGTCTTACTGGTGGGATTTGATCTCTTTCAGTACGATCCCTGGTAGAAAACAGATATATGCTATGCTCTAGAAATTTAAGATGTATAGATGACAACTGTCATTGCATGTTTTGTGTCTATATAACATTCATTCTGATACCCTGCACGTGTTAGTGGTTCATATATAACCCTGTCACAAAATACTAACTTATCAATATTTTTAACTTTCAACCTCATATAGATATTGACTCATTTGAGGGTTAAGATGATTGGTTAAGCTAAAGATAGTTAAAAATGCAACACTGAAGGGACAAGGGATGATCACAGCATCTTCATTTTCCCTATCAAGAGGGAAAATGAAGTGACAAGAGAAACAGACTTCAGCACTGGCTAGACTTCATTGTCCATTAAGTTCAATCCATCACTGACTACTCTGAAATGTCCACCAAGAGGCATTTCACGAAAGTACACTTCATACCATCGGTGGAATGTACACACCTAAAGTTCTTCTCTTTGCTGTTGTTACTTTCTCTCCATACAAGTGTCATACTGACTGAAGCATGTATACAGCATTATCTTGCATGATCAACTGACCCCGACACCCTTGTAGGATATGGCCATGGTTTACTATGTGTTTCTCCCTTCCTTTTACTGTACTTGTATCCTGCTGGCACTACTAAGCAATTTGTATTCACTGTTAATATATCTGTTTTCAGCGTTTTTCTTTAGCAACTTTTTTTGTTTGTATTTTCTAGTTTTCTCAGACAGTTCACATTCTCTCTAGCCAGGGCTGGCCTTTGTTCAACTGGTGCCCTAGGCAAAAGGGCTCCACAGTGCCCCCCCAACACACAACTGGATGCTCCTATCCTGGTCTGCCTGCACCACCCAGATTAATTTTTTCTTCATTTTTCTCACAGTTTGTCTTACTCTTCAATTTTTCCTATATTCATTCAAAACATTTTAAAGACACTATTTCTTTACTACAAACAAATTAAACTAATAAATACTGTAAAAGTGCCCCTGCTAGAGTGGCACCCCAGGCAGCCTTCTAGTTGGCCTATGCCTAAGGCCAGTTATGTCTCTAGCTATCCAGAAATGAATCACAGATGCTGGCCAGATCCTGACCACTTACACAGAGCTTTTGAGATGGAGAACCAAAGGGTGGGACATAATCTAGCATCCCCAGCTAGTGTAAAGTTAAGTTTATACCTTCTGTTTCAGTCAGACTGTGGGAAGTTGTTATATATATACTATTTTACAGGAGCCCTTGACTCAACTCAGGCTGGAATCATATCATCTGATTGCAAGCATGAAGTAATGAGAAACAGGAAAAAGCATGTTGCTATTGTGACCGTGTGACTTCCATCTCAGCCTAGGTCACATCCCAGCCACATATCCCTAGTGTTCATCAAAGATTGGGAGCCCTGTTTCTCTGTGCATTTATTCTTACATATCAGACTGGTGTGCATACTGTCATACCTGTGCTCTCCTCAGTTGGCTCTTAAATACCTACATCTTCTATTTGCTATATGCAGGGGTGGGCCAGCACTTTGCTTGTCCGATTTACTAGGTTACTCTGCCTATGTGTAATAGTTTGTCTAATTGTTATGCGACGTCTTGACAGCAGCTGTTTTCTAAATGTTTATATGTAATCCCCCCCAACAGCCATTCCACATTACCAGTCTAGGCTATTGTATCTTTATTGGTTACAGATCTTTGCCTCCTTTTTCTAGTCTGGAGATGGAATACTGTTTATTACTCCTTACTCCTCACCCTTGTATGTCTTAAAATGCACTTTACAGATCCTGATCACTGCACCTTAGATCTTACAGGCTGCTGAAGTTACATAATTCTTTCCTGTATCTTTATTGAATGGTGAACTTTTGCTTTTGTTTTATGCCTCCAGCTGTACTGCATTTTCTAGTGTTCTTTGATTTATGTTATTCTCAGGTCTAGCGCTTACAGTGAAAAAGTCTGCCAAGTCAGGCTGTTCAAACTTGACATAGGTTCATAGGTTCATAGGTTGGTACTAGGCTATCAGCCCTAGGGCCTATACAAGCCTAGCCATAACAATTCCCTGGCTATTTCTTCCCACATTATTTACTTTCCTGGACCCCTGTCTAGCAGGGCGACTGACGTGATCCCTGGGGTGAATTTCCTTGCTCCCGTCCAATCGTCAAGGTTCCTTTTGAAGAGGTCCAAAGAGGCACTCTGCTTGACATGTATGGGCAATCTATTCCAGAGTCTGGGGAGTCTCTGGGTCAGGAACCTATCCCTCCAGCATGTTTTGTTTATTGTGATGACAAGGTTTAGATCCCTGGAGCGTGTAGCTCTGAGGGATTGGGATTTCTTTAAGTGTAGCATGTCCAACAACTCTGGGTTTGACATGGCCTTGTATGTTAAGCAGAGATCGCCTCTGAGTAGACGATATGCGACAGAGTATAGCTGGAGTTTTTTAAGGCGGTCAGCGTAGGGCATCTGCTTTAGGCCTGTGATTCTTTTAGTTAGGTATTTCTGAGGCCTTGGTTTGTCCTAGGTACCTCTTTGAGATTTTGTTTGTGTAAAGCAGCAGGCTCTATTTGGGAAGGGCTCGGATGTGGAAAGGGAGGAGGAGAAGGGAAGGGAATCAGCATATAAACAATCATTTGCTCAAAACTGTCACCCAAGGCCACCTTAAGTATATATCATCATTTTATACACCCAAGGCCACCTTAATGTACATACTGCAAATGTTGTACCTTCTGATGAGTAACCTAATTCAACTTGTAAATAAATATGCTATTTGTACCTATATTTCTAACTGCAACTGTTTAATGTAACCTACTATTTCCTGTTATGATTTAATTTACTTTAGTGTCTTCTGTTATGGTTACAAAATGTGTTTGCATGCACTTAATGTTCTGTCTTTCCTATTACTGTAAACACTGTTTATACATTGGAAAATATTATCTTTGTATGTATTATACTAAAATGAATTTATCTGTATATATTACAAAAGACATTGCAATATTACCTTTGTATATATATTATATGAAAAACAAATTCTTCTGGCCCTTGATATGACTAAAAAAAGTCATCAGATGAGTTAATTCCTGTGGTTAACAAACTCAGATAAATAAAGTTATGTAGTTCTTTTCTAGGGAATAGAAGATTAGGGAAATCCCATCTGGTGAGAAAAAGTCTGGAGGTATGTCACTTGTGAAAATGGATCATGGGAGGAAGGGCAGTAATATTACAAGGCGCTTTGACATTATGTATACACTTTCTCTTTATAAGAAAGAATGAGGAAATGGTAGGTTCTTTGGCTGGCTGAGTTAGTTCTGCTGGCTCACTGTTACTATGAGCCCCTACTCCAGCTGGGAGGCTTATTTCCCTCTGTACTTTAGCCATCCCCTGAATCTAGTACTAACCATTAGAATTTTAAACCTAGAAGAGAAGGATTGGTTTGTATAGATATGATAGAGGATCTAACAAGTTGGGAAAGACATGGGGGCACGATGATGTGCAGTCCTCTTAGGTCAATTTGGGGTGGCAGTTTAAAATACTGAAAGGAAGCACACTGAGAAAGCCAGGTGCAAGAGAAGACCAGAAACAGCCTTGGTACTGTATAGGCTCATAGGTTAATACTAGGCTGTTGATCCAGAAGATCATTTGTAGTCTAGTCACAATACCCCAAATCTTAGATACTTATTAAAATGACTAACTTATATCTAGTTTAAAACCCTTTCAATGAGGGCTTGAGAGGGCAAGATGCAGGGTGTATTTACGATTACCTAGCCATTCATCCAGGTTACACTTAAAGAGGACCAGGGAGTCGCTTTACTTTACATCCAAAGGAAGTCTTTTCCTTAAAAGAAGGATTTTCTGAGATATTATCTACCTTGCCAGCAGGTCCTATTTATGTTTCAGTTGAAGTTAAGTTCTCTTGAGTGGCTGTTGAAAGTGTTTCGTGGATATCCAGGAGGTCACATAGAACTGGATCCTTTTAAGCTATGTAAGCTAGACAGAGGTCACCTCTCAGAAGTCTGTAAGAAACAGAAAAGAGTGAGAGAGAGAGAAAGAGAGACAGTATGCTTTAAAGTTTTCTAGGTAGCTCAAGGTACCCATTCATTTATTTATCTTAGTTAAGAAGTGCTGTGGTCTCTCAAGGTGAGTCATATGCTTAAAAATCTACATATCAAAGGGGCAAATAGATTCTGCTATGACCCTGATGACTGAGGAGTAGAGAGGGGGTGATAATTTCCTTAGATCTGGAAGAAATACCCCTGGGGATTAGTCTGGCAAGGTAAAGGACTTCCTAATAGTAGCAGGGATGTGATAATAAAATAATAGTTAATTGTCTACCACAGTGCCCAGATCCGTAATGACTGAGTCAACTATCAGAAGGGTGACACTATTGTGGTAGGTTCATGGGTGCCCAGTTTTGCCTTTGGACACTATGCTGCATTTCTTGGCATTTATCTGTTGACCATGGTACATACACCACTTATGGGTGTGTGCTAGTCCCTCCTGAAGAATTCTGAGATCATTTGAGGAGTTAATGACAACTCCAAGTTTGTAGTCATTTGCAAGTTTGGTCAGCCACAAGCACAGGCATGGCATCAGAGAAGTAAATAACAAGCAGAAATGGTTCTAACACTAATCTGTGAGGACACACCACTCATTGCCTCCCACACTAATAGACTGGGTTCTTGCAGTTAGCCAGCTTGCTTTCCAGTGGGTAACTTATGGATTTACATTTAGTTTGGTTAGCTTGTCGATAATGCTAGAACATGGGATAGTATCAAAAGTCATGTAGGTTTGTAGTTTCTTGGATTAGTTGTAGATCCTCCCTTCTGGAGTGGGATGACTACTGCAGTTCTCCAGTCCTCTGATACAAATCCAGTGGATAGGCTGATGCTGAATAGGCTTAGTAGTGAGTCTTCCAATCAGTGTCTGGTGCCACCAAGAAGGCAGCCTGGCACATCATCAGGAACAATGAAGCAAGTGCTTTTGGCTTTGGAAAGAGCATTCTAGATCTGCTGTTAGGTGATCATAGAGGGTGCAGTAGTAAGATGAGCGAAGTTAGGAGGAGATAGGGGAGTAAAGTTAGAGCTGAGTTTGTCCACTGACATGTTGGCTACGTCCTCAAGGGGTGATTAAGTTGTGTTTTCCTGTATTAGCTCTGAGCATTGCTGGGCATTACCACTAATATTTTTGACATAACTAAAGACTTTATGTGTGTCCTTAACAAGGGTAGCAATTCTGAATTCATACTTAGTTTTTAGGGTTTGATTTATTTCTGAGTTCTTTGTTGATCTTTCTGAGTTAATTTCTGGATGATGAGGGTAGTAAGTTTGCTTTTATGGGTTATGAATTTATTCTGCGTTTGTATAGTTTGTTTATACTAGAGTTCCAAAATAGGGGTTTATTCCTGAATTTGGCATTGTATTTGTGTCTTATGGAGATGGATACCTGGATGTGTGCTTTGAAATGAACATAGAAATTATCCACAAATGTGGGAGCATGAAGGATGGGGTCACTGATGTGAGGAGGGCACTTAATTTATGTCAGGTAATCAGTTAGCAGGATCAGTCTCACCTTAGAGTAGTCTCTAAAGATAGAGGTGTTTGTGGTAAGTTAAGATTTACCCCCATAGTGAGTGTTACCAAATGGTGGTCAGATTTGACTGATGATGTGGTCACTTTATGTGTTATGTATAAAGTGGCAATATTTGTGAAAAACAGATCTAATATTTTTAAACCTCTAGATGGGTCTTGAACTAGCTGGTCTAGGGAGATAGCATTGATGTAGTCCAAGAATCTTTGTGCATATTTATTTGTGGTGATGTAGGTTTCCCAGTTACAGGAGGGATAGTTGATGTCTCCAAAGAGAATAGTGTTAGGCTCCATAGGGAGGCATGTCAGTTTGTTTAGATTTGCCTCATGGGCTGCAGGTGACATGGAGGGGCTACAGTAGTTGGCTCTGATATGGTATGGAGTTCTATTTACCATGAAAAGGATATGGAAAAGTTCAAGGTCACTGTCCTGACTTAAGAGTCTGGACAGACATAGTTTCTTAGGAATACAGACACATCCCCTCCAGTAACACTGCCATTTCCACATTGGGTCTGAAAGAATGGTAGGCACTGAAATCCTGCACTGATGGAGTGCTCTCACTGTTCTGAATTCATGTTTCAGTAACTATGTTGGTATCTATATTTTCAAGAGATAAGAATGCCCATAAGGAATGCAACTTCTTGTTTAAGCTTCAAGCTTTGAGCAGTCTCCTTTATATAGTTTTGATTTTGCTTAGCTATGTAGGTTCATAGGTTCATAGATATATACCAGGCTAATAACCACCAGGGCCTTAAAAGCCTAGCCATGCAGCCCAACCTAATTGCATCCCCTGGTAACATGTGCATTTTAATTGGGGGGGGGTATGTTTGTTAGGAGAAGTATTTTTGTTAGGAAGCTGCTAAAAAGTTATGTGTGTGTGTGGGGGGGTATGTTAAGGAATGCTTACTGTTGGCCTCGATCTATAAGAGGCATGGTGGCAAGCCCAGGGATTAATTTATTATTACCCATGCAGTGTTAGTTAGAGAATGTTTACTGTCGACCTCTGACTATAAGAGACATGGGGGCCAGCTCAGGGGTAATTTGAGGAGACTGACCTAGCCAATGTACAGAATCTATGAGGAGAGTGATAAAGACAATCCCTAGCAAAACAGCAGGGGTTGTCTGTTATCTCCTCCCATGCTGATATGTATTGTATCCCCTTAGAATGATACCAATAACTAAGCAAATAATTGAAGTCAGTTATGTTTTTTTTGTGTTGTAACACTGCATGCCAGACCAAGTAGTACTGTTCTGCTGCAGGGCCTACCTTCCATGCCCCTTTTCTTTTTCATATATTCATTGTTTAATTTATACTTGGGTTTTAGCCAGCATGGGCACACAATGCTACTGGGGTGATTGTATGTTGACTAGATACTGCATATTGCTATTCACTGGCTGTGCTGTTGAGGAAGTGTGTGTGTGTGTGTGTGTGTGTGTGTGTGTGTGTGTGTGTGTGTGTGTGTGTGTGTGTGTGTGTGTGTGTGCGTGTGTGTGTGTGTGTGTGTGTGTGTGTGTGTGTGTGTGTGTGTGTGTGTGTGCACACGCACTGGAGCTGGAGTGGGGTATTGAGGTATAAATGTTTATGTGCCACAGTGACTCAGTGAAATTAAAAGGTATAATACCTTTCAGAAAATATATATGAAAATAAAACATCAGCTGAAGACACAGCATAGATGATTTAGAGGAAATGCAAGGAAGTATTTTTTCCACAAGGATGGTTGTAGATAAATGGAACAGCTGTCTTTAAGCAGTTGTACAGAAGAAGCAGTGAAGAAATGTAAGTGTACATGGGAAAGAAAAAAGCAGTTCTGATGAAGAATGTGAACATTAAGCTTCTGGTTTATATCTTGTAGAGAGGAAAATGGTCAAATTAGGTGGGCCATTTGTTTCTTTTTTATGTAGTACATTTGGTGTTCTTTGTAATTTTTACTCCTGATGGCTGGTGTCTTGCTTTGTCTTGTTTCTTTGCTGGCTAAGTTACTGCTCTTGTATTATTTCTTGTATTCCTTTTTGTTTTTTTCTTTCCTCTTTAGTCATTCTAGTCTCTTGACTTCATAGAATTTATTTATCCCATAACTACTAATTAGGGTGGTCAGCCCACGCTCCAGAAGGCCTGCAAGTTTTGCTGTAGTTTTTCCCCTTCTACATGCAGTCGGTTTTGATGTTTTTCTTTTATCTGTTCAACTTTTATTCTCTGTCAGAATTGTTAACTTTTTTGATCTACATGGTGCTGCTTTGACATAATAAATTTGAACTTTGATGACATACACTTTGAATTCATTAAAAGAGTCCTGAAAAGTTTTCAGATTTGTTATGGTCTCTTACCCTACCACACTGATCCTTTGCTAGACTAGCTAAGCCAGCACCAAAGGGGATTTTCCTTTTTGTAGATGATCATACCCTTACAACTGAGGGTCCTACTATACATACATGCATTCATTCTCCGATTGCCCACTCACTCTAATTCAGGCTTGTAAGGGAGATGGAGTTTATACCAGCAGTCACTGGGCACAACACAGAGGAACTAACCTTTATACATGCTATTATGTATAAATACTGCTTCTCAGTGCAATTTGCCATTGATTCTTCATTTTTAACTACAGCTATATGTCTGTATTTCTTGGACAAGTTTTCTGTCATCAAAGTATACATTTCCATTCAGCACAGGTTTACTTTACCTGGAATAAGGACATGTTTCCTGTTGTTAGACTCTCTGCAGCAGGATATTTCTTAAGCATATAATTTATACAGTTTTTATATTGTAGGTTTGCTGCTTTCCTTTACTGTATGTGCTTTGAGTTGATGTGCAGCTTACTAATTGTATACTCCATGCAATAATATTTACTAATGTTTATATTTATTTATGTGTATTAATGTTTGATATTTTGCTATTCTTGAGTTGTAGATTCTTCTGTGAATGAGTTTTATATGTAGTTGAACAGATTTTCTATATATCTGAACAGGATGTAGTATGTTTCCATAGCTCAGTTAGTGTAAACCTCTGAGCTGTGTGCATTTGCTTTTTCTCATATTATGATATACACTGCTGTCATCTCAGCTGCTCTTTTGATTCACACCAAACTGTATCTTATATTTATTTGCGTTTATTGCTGTTGTTCAGTTAAACTAAGTACATCCCCTTATTAAATATATTTTTTAATTTATCAAAATATACAACATCTAGAACAACACTTTTCTGGGGATTTCATTGCTGAGGGCCTGCTTTGACTAGTTTGGAATAATTTCTGATTGTTATTTGTGGCAGATGAGAGAAGAACTATGTTTTTGGTTATCAGTTCTAGGGAGGTATCTTCCACCACAGTGTTCTATCATAGTTTGGATCATGTTTTGTTAAGTGTTGCTTAGATTAAATCTGCACCACTGTGTAGCTTGAATCTGCATTTGTTGAACTGTGAACCATGATACACAATGCAGGTGAAAAGGAGACTAAGAGAGTCATGAGACTTTGCCAAGCACTTCAATATCTGGAGCTATACTTTTCTTGGGATTTGATTGTTCATTGCCTGCTTTGACCTACTTGGAGTGATTACTACTTTTCCATATAAGATAGTGGAGAAGAACCATCATACTGTTAACCAGTTCAAGTGAGATATCTTCAGCTAGTGTCTTCTTTTGATTGGCTGGCTCCTGTTTCATTTGCACCATTGCACAGCTTGGTGCTCTTTTCGTTTTATTTGAACTATCTGTGGCGCCATTCACAGCAGTACAGTGTAAGAAGTAGCTTGATAACACTTGAAGCATGCAACTATTTTCATCTAACACCAAGTTTCAGCCCTGGAATAAGGTAAATACTGCATTTCTTTGACACTCTACTCCATTAAGCTGCAATTGGAGCTAAATAAAACATTAAAGTAAGGCTGTTTTTGTTCCACATTGATGTGGTAAGTAGCTCTTTAAAATCTTTTATCCTTAATATAGCTATTACTTCACTGCTCACCATTGCTTGTTCTAGGCTATCCTACTGTGATTCGATTGTAGTTAAAAGTTAATATGCTGTAATTTTTAAGCACTGTTGTAACTGTGATTCTATTGCATTAACTAGATCACTGTTCTCAGGTACTGCTATAACATTGTTGTATTGTCCATGTGCTGCTTGCTTGTGAGGGTTTCTGGAAGTAGTTCTAGTTGCTATCCCACTGTGGTTATTATTGTATTGAATACATCATCATCCTTGTATTATTTATGTATTGCTTATATTTGTTCATGATACATGCTTGTTTATGAATGTTCCATGTAATGCTTCTAGTTCTAGAGGTTCTAGTTACTATTGCTTATCTAGAATAGCCTTCTGTGCTCAGCTATAATTGTGACAATTTCATTATATCCACTTCATTTACCATAGAGCATGATTCTGCTGCTTTTTGGAGGGTAGTGTCTTTAATTCCCTTGCTCAGATTTGCTAGTGATTGCTAAGCTCAGTTACTGTGTAGTGCAGAGTATAGAAATGAGTGGGGTTTACATTGCATCGTTACCAAGTTCAGTTAATGTGAGCTATCGAGTGAATATGTTTTGCAGTACAAGTACTCTCAATGCTTACCCTAACATACTCTGTCCTTTAACCTTAGTTCTCCTACTCTTCCCTAGTTTCTTCTCTGTCCACCACTCCTACTCCCATTATTTTAATCCATTTTACCCCTGCCTCACATGGCTTGTGGGTCCATCCACTCCTCACTGTCACCATAGAACATCCTGCTCTAGCCCTTCTGCAGGTAGCTTTCTAACACTTGGAAGCGTGACGCAATGTAATAAATGATTCATGTTTATCAACACCCCCTTACTTTTACATGATTTGTGAGACATGGAAATAATTACTCAAACTGACAGCAAACCTGTTACTACTTACATTTATTAATAGACGGCACACTAGGACTGCAATGCTACCCAGCACTAAACCTACTTGTCAATGAGGTGGTAATTCTCTGCCTAAGCCTCTTAGATATCATACTAACAAATCTCAGCCACCTATATCCTGAGCATAGCTAAACAATTCTACCTTGGTTTGTGATTTACTTAAGAGTTGACTAGTAAGAGAAGTTTTATTTGAATTTATATTTTATTTGTTATCACTGTTTTTCACTGTTTGTAGGTAGGAAGAGCTAGCTTGTTAACAAGATTTACTTTGATTCATATTTGTTGTTTTACTTTTAATTTCACTCTATATTGCTCATGTGATATTTTGTCATAGAAGTTGATTTAAGTTCGCTTTGAATTCTTTGGTTACTGATTTTGATTATTCTTTACAATATTTTATTCATTTGAAGCTGAATATGAATTCCTTAAATGAGTATGCAATTAATGGTTTGCTAATGCACAAATATCTTGTACAGTGTTATAAATGCTATGCATATTTAAAGGTAACAGCTGATAAAACTGGTGATCTGTGTTCCTCGTGTCAAAAGTTGGATGATTTGCTCACCACTGTTAGAAGTAAATCTAGACTTGATGATGTTGCACTTGTGCACTTGGCATGGTTTGGAGAACTGTTGTTTCATATATTAATGATTGGACTGGTGAAATAAATAATGTTAGGCAAAGAACAAATAGAACACATTTAGGAAATGATGCCTTTATTGTCTGCAAAGATCATTTAACCCCTATGAGACAAGACAATGCCCCTAACAACTTTGGAATTCTGGATGCAAGTATTCAGCAATCTGAGGATCCAGTTTGTTTAGAGGGAAACAAAAAAAAAAAGAAATAAAGGGAAAAGTTCACAGCAGATTTCAAGGAAGAAAAAGAAACTGATTAATGACTATAAAGGAAAGAGAAAATGTACTGAAAGGACACTGCCTTGTTATGTAACACACAGGTTACAGGGAATAATAATATTTTTATATCTGAAAGCCTTCAGTCTACAGAAAAAGGCATCATTTTTCCAAAAGAGAAGGTATAAAAAAGACACAAGGGGCAAGTAAAAAAGGAAGAAATCAAAACTGAACGTGGAAGGATTGAAGAACATTAATGTAAGAAAAGAAGAGAAAGACAGATGCTGACTACATGGCTCAAGCTGTGGATTTAAAATACCAGCTGGATGAGAATTTACTACACAATGAAAACAGTGGCATTAATAAGAAAAATGGTGATGAAGATCTATCCTTTGTAACAATTGAAAGAGCAGATATTACTGTATTAGAAGATGAAGATTTTTTTCAGAGCGGGTGAGCAAAGATATTCTTGTAATTGGAGATTCAATTATTAGAGGAACTGATACTTATATTTGCAGAGAAGATAATGAGCATCGAATAGCATTATGCTTGTCAGGAGCAAAAATTGAAGATGTGAGACAAGTCTTGGAACCCCTTAATGTAAAAAAGTGCAAATCCATTTTTATTCATGTCGGTACTAATGATGTCATCTGCAAGGATTCTCTGATTGTTATTAGGGAACTGACAGCCCTCTTAGTATAGCTTATACTGGTGTTAGGACATATTTTTCACAAATCACCTATAGAAAGCATACTCAGGTTACTGTAAATTAAAAGATTTTTGGGTAAATACCTACATGGAGAAAATTCCCTGTTTTAAAAAATGGAAATTTGTAAAGCATCCAAGCTTAGTTTTGGGCACACATGTGTTCAGACAGGATGGTATGCATTTGTCAAGATCAGGGAAGAGAATTTTTGCAGTGGATATTTTGCAATATTTGACAAACACTAGGCAGGATTTTTGCCAGGTCGAAAATGTAAAAGTTCACAGATAGCAACATTTGATGCATCTCTGATGGTTGTTAATGCTAGGAGCAGTAATAATTAAGTTTTTTATTGGTAAATTTGCTACTTTCCCACAAGATTGATGTTGTTATTGTTTGTGAAACATGGTTAAAGAACAATGACTGGAAACCAGTACTGTCAGGGTATAAATGTTTTTACTGTAACAGACATTTTAACAAAAAATCAGGTGGAGGTGTTATGATAGGGATTAAAGATAGTTATGAGACCTATGATTATTACATGTTCACTAATAACACCAATACTATAGACTGTGTAACCATGACAATAAAGACAACCCTGGAACATATAGCAATTGTTGGAGTATATGGACCACCAATGTCAAGTGCAGATGACCTAGAGGAATTCATACATTTCTTGCATGAAACACAGGAGGAAAGAATAATATTAGCTGGGGACATAAATTTACCAGAACAGACTGGAATAATATTGATTCAACAATGTTAGGAAGGAAATTATTCACAGCGTATATTCAGGAACAACAATTGATTCAGATTGTAAAAAAATCTACCAGGGGATAGAACATAATATACATTTTTTGTGTTCCTAAAGAAATTACTTTTACTTCAAGTCAAGTTTTGCTACTGTTGATATGCAGTGATCATGGGGGTTATAAAGGTTAATTTGTTGCTAGATAATTCTACCAAACTGAAATCTAAACCAATGCACAAAAGGTTAATTACCGATTATATGGAAGCAAAACATTCACTATGTAAAACTAACTGGAGTGAGGTGTTCAGCGGAAAAACTACAGGTGGAATGTGGAAAGTTTTGAAATAGAAATGGTTTGAGTGAAAAAAATTTTAACATCAGGATCTAGGCAAACAACATCAGGAAGATATATTTCCATAAGAAGAAGATATCTGATTAAGGTGAGAGACAAAAAAATATAAGAAATGGAAGAGAGGTCGAACTACAACTTTGAAAACTGAAATAAACAAGCTGGGAAAACAGATTAAGCATAGTGTGAGACAAGATCAAGAAAAATTAAAAAAAAATGTATAAACATATTGAGCATAATAAGAAATCTTTTTATAGATACATAAGATGTGGAAGGAGGAACGACACACAAACTGATAAACTGTGTGTAGATTCTAAAATTTACTCTTAGACACAACAGATTACAGATATATTTACAAAATCTTATGCAAAACAGTTTGGCTCACAAAAGGGGTGATAAGTTGTCCTAGTGACATCCAGGTAACACCTGACACTGGAATCAAATTAGATTATAATGAAAAAGAACTGTACAAACTGGATCCAAACAAAGCACAGGAAGGAGACGGAATTAGTAACAATGACCTGAGAAATCTTCAGCAAGAACTTATGGTACTATTATATCTATTATTCACTATGTCATATAAATATGGGAAGATTCCTCAAGATTGGAGACATGTGCTTATTAAACCTGTCTTTAAGGGAAAGGGGAGTAGGACAAACCTAGATTCATATAGACCCTTAAGTCTGCTTTCATGTTGTGGAAAAATAATGGAGAACGTAATATTGAATAAGTTATTGTCAGAACAGGATAGGTTAGGACTTGAAATCATATATCAGCATGCATATGTTGAAAATAGATCTATTACCACCTGTAACATGATGTTCTATAACAATATAATAACAGCTATGAATGAAAATTGTGCTGTGATGTAAATTATATAGATTTAATGTCAGCATCTGACAGGGTCATATACAAAACACTGATCAATAAATTAGTACAGCTAGGTATTGATGTACTCTTGATAAGATGGATAGCTGCATGGCTTAGAAACAGGACATGGCAAGTATCATACATCAACTGGACAGGTGAAATCCTTGGTTACAGTCAAGGTGTCCCACAGGGCTCTGTCCTAGGCCCTTACCTGTTTAAATTGTATCTCTGAGACCTAACTTTTTCATCTGAGGTGTTCTACAGTCTATATGCAGATGACCTGAAATGGGGTGAACTGATTACATGTGTTACAGATAAGGCACATCTGCAAAATAACTTGACTAAATTGACCATTTGTGCACAGAAGAATAATATGCTGATAAATACATTAAAAACTAAGTATATGAGATTTGGGAGACATAAATTGAAAGGTGAATATTAATTAATACAGCACACCATGGTTGAAACTGTAGACTCATTTAAGGACCTGGGTATATGGGTAGATTCAGCTATGAGTTTTTCTAATTATATCAACCAATTGGTTAATGATAGTTATAGAACAATAGGTTGTATAAAAAGATTTATAAAGTCTAGGAAATAAAAAATGATGAAGTCATTGTTTGTTAGTTACATTAGACCCAAACTTGAGTATGGAATGACAATATGGAAACCCTATAAGAAAACAAGCATGAGTAAACTGGAAAGAGTACAGTGGAAACATGCCAAGAGCATCCATGGATGTGAAAATGTAAGTTATTATGAAAGACTAAAATATCTGAACTTATACAGTGTTTCTTACAGACATCTAAGAGGAGATCTTATTCAGGTATATAAGGCATTTAGAGACAACTACCTCTGAGAATGTTTGGGTTATCAAAAAGTACCAGAGAATCATCAGATAACCTATGCAGAAGATTCTATAGGAATGAGAAGTGTACTAATTGGTTGTCTGACAGAATAGCTGATGCATGGAACAGACTATCAAATTACATTAAAGCAAGTACTAGTTTAGATATTTGTAAGAACAGCCTGGACACTTATTATAGGAACAAGTGCTTTGGTATATTGGCAAGCTAGAAGGGCATTAATGCCTGTGCTTGAAATATCTGTATGTCATGTTATACCCATTTTTCACATTGTGCCTATATCTGCACCTTCTACACCTACCTCCAAGAAGAGTCAACATAGCTGCATGGGTCCACCCAAGAGGTCCTCAGGGCATTCCCACCATACAGAGCAATATTTTAGTCATTAGTGGCTGTACAGGCAGGCATCCAGATGGTCCTCTTTCCAGACTGGAGAAGGATAGAGTGACGGCAATCTCTTCAGTGCTTGGATTTGTGATATGCCAAAGACCTCAGTTCTGTACATTCTGCTAAGTGTTACTACAACATTCTGCCCTAAGTGAAATGTAGAGGGACATAATTGCAGTCACTGTGAATCCACAAAAAGATGTTTTGCCAGATAATGGCACTAAAACAGGATAATAAAATGCCAAGTGACCATACCGAATGTCACATACTTTATTATATAACCAAGTACAAATAAATAGTTAAGCGCTTTCGTCCATAAAAGTAGTATTGGACTTTATCAGAACTAAGTAGTTAACAATACAACCACTTTATATAAAAAATCAAAAGTCATGTGCTAAATAATCAACCTATCAAATGTCAGAATCAAAGTGTCACTTAATTGAACTGCATATATAAAATTGTTAAACAACCACTATCACAGAAAAAAAAATAACAATAATAAATAAACGATAAAGTACGAAAAATGTTAAAAAGATTAGTTATATAATTATGCCTATAAAAACAGTAAATATAAACATATAAAAGCACTTAAATAATGAGTTGTAATTGATACTTTATGTAATCCTCAAACCCTAATAACACTAGTTCATTAATTGTGTCTATACATTGCTAAAATATTTGTTTAAAAGTAGAAATATATTTTATAGTACATATATGTAAAAAAAAAAAAATATATATATATATATATATATATATATATATATATATATATACAGAAAAATTGTGTATGAAAAAAAAAATATATATATAGATGAATAAATGTATTTAATGAGCAATGGAGTCACAGTTTTGCAGCCATTAATTTGAGGACACTACTAATAGAAATATTATCATTTAGACCTAGAGCTGCCCCTGCATTTAATTTCAGTTGCCATTGGAACTCCCTACACTCAAATAATTTCTCCCATGGTCCTCCTCTTGGATTAAGGGATACTTGCTCCAAAACAGCAAAAAAGAACATATTATGATCTGGGTGCACCAAAGAATGTTTGTATAAAGCTTTATTTTCATTCTCCTTCCTGATGTTGTAATAATGTCCATAAATATGCCTAGCCAATGGCCCTTCTTTCTTTCCTACATGAAAAGCGTCACAAAACTCACATTTACTAATGTATACAATGCCCTTAGAAGAACAGTTGCAGCCCCTTGCTAGATTAACCATCTCATCACCAGCAATAATGTTCCCATTTGTGTAAAAGTACGTACATTGGTTACATCCACTGTGTTTACTTGTTCCAGCCTGAACTGCCACGGGGCATTTATTTTTTGTGCTCCCACTTGTTCATATTTGCTCATAAAATTATTTCCCATTTTGTAACTAAATATTGGGTATTCATCTAGTTTAATAATTAGGTCTTGATCACAGTAACCGAGAATGTGTGTTTGACAGGAAAAACAATAGTTATCAGCAATATCTTATCACCTATAATGATGTTGTAGTTCACAGATAACATAATTAACTTTAAGAATTGGCTTGAGAACTGGTATCATTTTGGGGGAATCAAATATGTTTCAGCATGGAAAGTGATGGTCTTTAAAGCCACTTGCTTCTCCAGGATGGCCTACACCTCTTTTCTCTGGGCTACTGCATACTGGAGAAAACATATGCTGCCCCCATAGTACCTTTTTAGGCAAACTCTCACACCTGGAGAGCTAACATAGCCAATTCCAGTCTGGTTTACATTAAGATGACACTGTTTAATCCTTGAAGTCTTAAAAATGATTGGGCTTGAGGCCTTTCCGTTCCTCTAACACATCCATATCTGGGTGCTTGCAAGAACGTGGTTTCAATGCTTAGATAGCACTCCATCTCTACTTTGTTTCAGTACCTATCACTAATTTAGACTCCCTGAGAGTTGTGGGGACATATCCATATTTATCAATTATCATTTTATTGCAAGTTATAGTCCTCATCTATGTCCCCTGCTGACTGTGAACCTAAATCAGTTGGGAATAGTCATGCTAAATACAATATTCTACTCTTAGGTGACTTCAACTACCTGGCTATTAACTGGCAGACCTGTATAATCAATGATAAGCATGCACAACCTTTCCTAAACTTTTATAATGCCAACTCCCTTGACCAAGTTATCATTTTCCCTATTAAAGGTGAAAATATTCTGAACCTCTTCATTACAAATATAGCCTCAGTCTGAATCTCTCCATGAATCATTTCCTCCTTGATTGAGTCCAGTCACAATGCTGTTATCTTCTCCCTTAAAACTAGTATCACTACTCCATTGAACTCCAATATACTTCAGGACCAACCCCTCATTGTTCACTGATGATCTGGTGAAAATTAAAGGCTTTCCTCCTCATTATGACCTTATTATTAATGTTGCTACATATGCTTCTGAATTCTAATCACATCTGTACACCTATATACAGGCATCTGTCCTGATCTGTCATACATATTGTAAGAAATTCAAAAACAAGCCCTTCTGGTGGAATTCTCATGTGATGTATATAAAAAGATAAAAAAATTGTTATGTATAGGTTTTAAATATCCCACCTCTGTTCATAGAATTAATCCCATGGTATCATTAAAGAAAATAAGACTAGCTATGAGTTTGAAGCTGCCAGCTCCTGCAAAGGTAATCATAAGGCATTTGTTAACTGTATTAGAAAACATAGAAGTAACACCCATTAATGATGTAAGCTGTCATGTAATGATGTAACTAATTCAGATCCAGAAGCCATAACTAATGTCTTATCTGGCAAGTTTAAAACCTCTTACTTCTCAATTTCCTCCCTTGCTCCTCTAAATATTCCTCTTTCCAAAAAAGTCACTGCACTTTCTAAAAGTAAAAATACTAGTTCCATGGGGCCTGACAACATATATGGCTGTCCAAAGCTAATCCATAGCTTTGCTTAACCCTTCCTGAACCAATTCAGGCTTAGCTTTCTCCACTGGTTAGATGCTGAATGTTGAAAGGACTAAGACTGTGGTGACACTTCATGAAGAGCCCTACCACAGGCCCCTGTGAACTACACTACACTAGTAAGTATCACTAGTGTCAGATGTAAAGTTATGGAATGCATCATAGTTGAAATTGTGAACAACAAAATATGTCTTCTCCAGTCCCTTGATCCTACTTACTTTGGGTTCACGAAAGGCAGATTCTGTCTTCTCAGCCAAGTTAACATCTTTGAAAGAGTTGCTGCTGCCATGCACAAGAGTCAAACTGTTCACATTATCTGAAGCCATGAACAAGAAGAGCCAGTCAATCCCCACTGACTTAATGGACTTGGCAATGGCTTTCAACACACTTCTTCATACTAACATTGTTAAGCTTACTCAATTAAACACCAACACTTATACCATATGATCGATAGCCAACCGGCTTACTGGTAGAACCTATACAGGAAAAGCTGATGGTATATTGTCCACAAAAAGGGATATCACTAGTGATTTTCCACAAGGCTTAGTTCTAGGTCCTTCTTCTTTGCCATCTACGTTTGTGATTTGAGAGTAATGCTACAGGTCTTTGCCCAGATATGCGTATGACTGCTGTTTGAGCGCATTAATTCCTTTGCTGATTATCTAATACTCCAACCAGGGCTGGATCAGATTTATGTTCGTTGTACTAACCATTCGCTCACATTCAATGCTAAAAACATGTAGTGTGGTCTTATTTGTGAAATAAGACCATCTTTATTCATATCATAAAGATAACACCCACTTAAACGTGATATGGTGATTGGAGATCTAGGTGTGGTCATTGATAATGAGCATTGACCATCATGTATGAGCTATTGTTAGGAAATTATTCTACCTTGCTCAATTAATTTCCAAAGGAACATCCTGTAGAAAAAGAGAAGTCATAATTCCTCTCTATTTATCCCTCTTTAAGCCCATTATTGAATACAATGCCCCCTTTGGCATGTAACTCTCCAAACACCTCATGCAACTTAAAAGGCCCCAAACATTTTTAACTAAGAACATTATAGAACCAAGCTCCTTAAGGTACTCAGGTAGACTGAAAGCCCTCTCACGATATTTTATATTATACAGGCTGCTTCATAGTTACCTTGTTTAGCCTTCCATGCCATGAAAAACCCTCTCCTAGTAGATCTCGTTCACCTCTGCAGAACTGATAGTAGCAATAATATAACAAGGATCTTCATTGCCACATACCTTTATTTTACCTTCCTACTTCATCCTAGCCTGTCTTTCCCCCAGACAAAACATTATCCAGACCACTAAAAATCCAATACTGTTGTCTTTGCTGTTGTATTCTCACCCCTCTGACCTTAAACCACAGAGTGCTATGATCACTATTTGCTTACAGTGCCTTCATCTGGACATATCAAATCTTTTCTTCATTGGTTAAGACCACACTTACTTTTTTTAATTTAATAATTTGAAACTTGGGTGGGTGAGCTGGCTTAAACACGCTTTTATTCTTGGCCTGGGCCAAAAGGCAGAAGGTAGATGAAAACAGATGAGACACATAATCAAAGACCTTTGAAATAAAAAAATAGCATACAATGTTTTAAAATGATACCTGATTATGTAGACGTTCAGCATAAACATTCGGAAATAATACATAATATAAAACATTGCGGTCATAATAGTTATGTAAGGAATGCAAAGCTAAAGTAGTGAAACAAAAAGCATTTAAGTATTTACAAAAATATGCACATTTGCTAATCACACTCTTAAAGTGTGAGAAAAGATGAAGAATTTCTAGTTATCTGTGATCATTGAAAAATTTGCACATGACTCACTGGAAATATGTTGAAAAAGGTTAGACCTGGGTAAAGAATATTTGGGCAGAGACCTAAGATGACTATGTAAGGAGTTCTAGAGTACAGGGTTAGTTTAGAAGAGACATTTTCAGTCATATTAATGAGATGGTTGGCTTTCTTAGTGTGAGAAACTTGTGGGACCATGTAATCAAAGCAGGGAGTGGAAGAAGAGATTTTTAGTTTGTTTTCTAATAGGAGTTAGGAGTCAGTGTTTCAAGAATCCTAAGAGTGAATGCTACAAACAGAGTAGCTCATTCTATGATAAGTAGAGTATTAGCATTGGAAGAGGTGTAATAAAATGGCAACTGTTATTTAGGGAGGTTTGCAAAAAAATGACAAATGGAGTTCAGGGTGATAAGTATGGGACATATTCTAGTCTGATATTAATATGCATTTTAAATAGCTGTGCATGATTCAAGAGACAAGAGCCTTGTTACGCTGCCACAGAATCTCAGGTGTCAAAGTACTTTATTAATCACTGACTCAGTCTGGAGAAGAAGGTAAGATGTGAGTCAAGGGTTCTGGAAAAGATAAGAAAACAAACTGAATTTTGTTGTCTTCTGGGTCAGTTAAACTAGCAAAATATTTTATCTAATAGTCACTGGGGCATCAAGAGGATTATTTTGATTTTGAATAAGTTTACTTTTTTGGCAACATTTACTGAGTAACTGCATTGAAAAGAATACAAACAAAATGCTAATTATGTAAAGGTTTGCAACTGTAACAATACTAATCAATACAACAAGGAGCTCTTTGCAAAACAGATTCAGCTTTGATTAATTGCCCTTACATTAAATTTGTTATTCTATTTTCTAATTAGTTGCATCCACCAATGCAACTCTGCTTCAAATTCTTTTACATAGACTGTTGCTATTTTCTTCTTTCTCCTTCTTAACGTCCTCCACTTAACTTACCTCTGTTCATACAATTCTACTATTCTAACTGATGTTTGTATAGAGGCTACTGGAGTAACTTATTAAAATGTGGTGCGTTTGTTTACTTGCAATGCTCATTGTTCTTGTTTAATGAAATAATTTCCTGGCTTAGTTTATAATTCCTAAAGTTGTAATTCTTTAATTTGTGATTTCTTTCCTACTAATATTAACATATTCAGAAGCACCTTCAAATGTCCCAGCTCTAATTTGCCAAGAGGTGCACCATATACAGCTGTTATGCTTCTCAAACACAATTCTCTGCAGTTGTTAAAAAATCTCATTTAATTGCTGCAACTCCAGACAGCTCCAGAAAATATATATATGTGATTCCAGGTACCTAGGATTTTTCACTTGCATATCTACTTGTGGAAACATACATGACACACTCTAGCAGGAGTATACAAAGACCCATGTAGACATTCTTAGGTGAATAACCTGAATCTTCCACATTTTGTGGCATACTTGGTCTCTAGATACCCCCCCCCCCATTCCTGCCAAATAACAGTGGCACTCAAATGTCTCTCCAATGCTGCTTAAGTCTTTCCACTTGCCTCTTTACATCTGAATAATGTAATATGTCCTACCTATCACTGTTTGCGTGATCTTCTGATCCTATTTATGCCTAAAAAGAATTTTCATTTCTCCACAACTTGCTGCTCTTCTCTTGCCATTGTCATTGATTTGAATTTAGCTAGCAATCTTGTATATCTATATGTCTCCTCCTTATCTCGATCACATTTTTGTTTAGCCTCCTTCTGTGTTAGAAATGTATGTATGTCCCTCAGCTGCTCCAAATACTTGACCTTCATGCTTCTTCTGCTCTACTCTTTAGCTAGTTTATCTTGCCTTCTGTGTTTAGCAGTATAACCAGCAGAGACAATCTCATTTTCTCACCTTAATTTATCTCTAAGTAACCTTCCCAATCATATTTGACTAATTGTAGTAGGAATTTAGTCCATTATTATTGCCTGATAATGTCCTAAGTTATATCCTTTTATAGTCCAGTGATAGGACTTCATGTGACTCAGTGGCTTCAGTCTCACTTGATAGTCTTAAAACTGAGATAAAACAATCTTAATTGTCTTGCTCTAAAATCACCCAGTAGGCCTTGCGCCTCTACCCCTTTATTCTGTGAGCATTATTACCTTCCCCATGCTATGCCAAGTCATTGATTGTATCATGTAAATTTATTTAAACCCATTTGACTCAGTCAAAAAAATTATCATATGAGAAGGTGGCAAAAGCATGACCTGCATATAATACGAAGGACAAAATGTACATCTTTATCAAGTACACTTTATGATTCAAACCCATATACAATAACTTCCATGCATTCAGTCTCAGTCTTCTTTTATCCATTAATTCTTCATACAAGCATTTAACTGAATGTGAGCCTGGCGTTGCTATACATACTCCCTGATATTGTATCTTTTTATGTTCCCATGGATATGAATGTATCTGTATAAATCTCATACCTTGGAGCATAATTAATTGTTAATATTGTTCTTTTAGCTTAGTTTAGTTTATACTCACACAACTCAACAAATTCCTGCAGCATAACAAATAATAGGAATATATTCCTTTCTGGATTTAGCAAACTGGTCAAAATTTCATCTACCTTCAGAAATGCAGCCAGTGATTCCAAAAAGTAGAGGGGGCAGAAGACAATCCTACTGTATCCCTCCTAGATAATTGAAATACCTCTGATATCATTCCTCCTGCTGCCTTTTTCTTGATAATTGAAATACCTCTGATAAGCATCTCCCCAGTTTTGACTCTAGTTGTTGATTCCTGATAAATATTCAGCAACCGGTTGCAAGACCCTTATTTCAATTCACATCTTACGACAGGTAATAAAAAGGCCAATTCTACTCTACTCTCTAAACTATTTAAATCATCAAGGGCCTACTGTTATCATTTGCATCATCTATCAGCATATTAAGATACTGTCATATGACCCTCCCCCAAACCCACACTAATCCAGATCTATCAGATTAGGCAAATGTATTGCAAAATGCCTATAAACACCATATAATCATGGGAAAAAACTTAAATAGGTCTATGCACAGATGGCAGTAGGTGACTTTCTCCCCTCAATTTTTCTGTCATTTTAGATGACTAATACAATTGTTTGCTTCTATATTGCCAGTATTTCATTGTCCTTTAAAACTTATTTGAACACCCAAGTCCAAATTTCCAGTAACCGCTACCTTTTTTAAAAAATATTTTATGGAATATTGTTTCCTCTGGGGTTTTCTCATATACTTGACTATTTAATGGTTGTTTTACACCATCCAATGTTACTGGCAGCAAGAAGATTCTCTTAGAATCCAAGTCTCCCTTTCTTCCTTCCTTTTCATCTTCAGTCTGTTGCAACAGAAGCTTCAGACCTGGCTTGGGAAACAGTTTCAAAAGGAGTGAAAATGCAAGGTATTTCAAAGAAGCAAGACAGACAAAAACAATAAGTGTTAATGAGGGTTGTCTGTAATACATACTTTGAAATCCCTAAATCACCTCTTGTCTCTAGGACTTCAGCAGGTTTTCACAGACAAACCACAGTTATGTGGTATATAAGCAAACAAGGAGATACCTGATCTTACCCCCTTTGTAGACTTCAGTTTAACTCTTCAGGCTACATACATATTATCAGAATAAATCATTGTATCATATAAGCTAAGCAGAAGGTCTTCCAAGAATAGATTCAACTGTGGGGAACAGTTCAAACAGATCTGTTTGTCTCCTCTCATAACAGACAACTAGAGAAATTCTGCTTCAGAATTCCTTGTAAATAGGCCTGGAAAACAGATGTCTTCTCATTCCCATGGACAGGAATGTCCATCTATGCTTTTCCACCCTTTACACTGATATCCAGGGTTGTTATAAAGATCCAGAAGGACTCTCCAAAGGTTGCCATGTTGACCCACTTTTGACCCAAGCAACAGTGGTTCTCCCTTCTTTTTAAACTGGTCAAGAACAATTACCACAGACTTCCCCAATGACTGGATTTACTCACACTAAGACAAGGATTGTTTGATACACCTCAAACTGAAAACTATTAATCTGACTGTCTGGATGATACCATTTAAGGCACCTTCTTTCTAAAGACCTGCAGCAGGTACTGAAGGAGGCTAAAAAGCCTGCTACTAGGAAATCATATATGTATACATGGAAAAGATTTTGTAGTTGGTGCTATTCAAAGAACCAGGATGGTCTTAACATTTTGTTGCCTCTGGTTCCTGATTATTTGTGTGGATTGCTCTCCTCTGGCCTTTTTTATTCTGCTATCAAGGTTCATTTGTCAATAATTTCTGCTTGTCTGCCCTTGGGTTCCCCCTTCTAACTATTCTTGAGTCAAACAATTTTTGAAAGAGATTTTAAATATTTGCTCACATATAAAACAGGTGGCTCCTTCTTAGGATCTTAGCGTTGTGCTTTAATGGTTTACTCTTTCTCTATTTAAACCGGTTTATCTGGATTGGGCTTAATTTATAGGGATCTTCCTTAGCTCAGTCTGTGCTGTTCTGACTGGGACATACATAATCAGTATTGCAATCCTCATCTTCGAGCAGTATCATTCACTATCACATTCCTTCATTCCATATCTCTGACCTTTTGCCTCTGGTTCCTGATTATTTGACCCCAAATGAGCAAATGACTATTCCAACAGAGTGTAGCCTCCCTGACATCACAGATGCACAGGTGAGAGCTGCCCTCTCCAAAGCAAAAAACACAGCATCAATGGGACTGGATGGTGTCCTGGGCTGCGTTTTACATGAGCTCCAAGAAGAACTGAACCCTCACTTAAAATCACTGTTCAGTCTCAGCCTTACAACAGGATATGTACCCAAAGAATGGCGTACAGCAACAGTGGTCCCACTCCATAAAGGTGGCGCCACAATGGACCCCGGAAACTATCGCCCTATAAGCCTAACTAGCCTGGTCTGCAAAGCTATGGAGCGTATCATCATGGAACTCATAAATAAAGACATTGGGAACCTCCAAATACTGGATCCTATCCAATTTGGCTTTGTTAAGGGCAGATCTTGCCTCTTGAACCTGGTCAATTTCTTTGAAACAGTCACCAAGGCCATAGACAAAGGGAAGGTAGTCCACACAGCCTACCTTGACCTTGCAAAAGCCTTCAACACAATACCCCACTCGGGCCTCATAAATAAGCTCACTAGCTTAAATATCAACCCCTATGTCACAAGATGGGTTGCAAACTGGCTTAGGGATAGAACCCACATGGTCAGAATTGCAGGTGCCATGTCAGACTCTAAACCAGTTACAAGTGGCATCCCACAAGGCTCAGTCCTGGGACCTCTCTTGTTCGGTATATATTTCTCTGTGGTACAGGCTAACACAGGAGGACTATGGCTGACAAAGTTTGCAGATGACTGCAAACTGGGGGCTATAATCGACTCACCGGCTGACACAAGCATCCTCCAAAAAGGTCTCACAGAGACGGATAACTAGTGCCAGAGCCTTGGCCTAAAGCTAAATGCCAAAAAGTGCATAGTCATCACATTTGGGAAAAACAAAGTGCCCACAAATTACCACATAGGTGGTAATCCATTAAGTACGGAAGAAGTAATTAGGGATTTGGGGACCCAAGTAGATTGCAATCTCTCCTTTGACAATCACATTGCCAAAGTGGTTAGAAAGACATTCTATATAGCCCAACAAGGAGATGAAAGCGAACAACCAAAAACCAAAACCAAAGCCAAGGTTCGCTATGGAGAACCAAATGAGGGTCCAGACCAAGATGTAATTCCAAAAGTTTAATGAACCAAAAAACACCCACTAACACTTTACACACAATATACGTTTTCGGAAGTCTTCTTCAGAAGGCAAAACCACAAATGATAGTGTACAGCACTTAAATAGATGTATGAAAATCAATTATCCAATAAAATCATTGTCAATAAACAGTTCAATTGACAAAACAATCAAGTAGAAATGTTAACATTCAGTCCTGTTTAGTAGCACCTATCCATATTAATTTTATGTATAAATGCCATGAAAATTGGAAATATAAATAGTTGTAACCTCATGTATTTTACATTGTAAAACAATATTATTATAAAATTATATTAATTAAAATATATAAATAAAACAGTTTAAAAACAGTTTAAAAACACGTTGAGGGTCATTTCAACAAAATATATTCCTATACTGCCATCCAGTGGCAATTTACAATTTTGCACTTCTCAATTTTAGTACAGGAACTATGGATAACATGTCATTAAGACCAGGACTTTTGGTGGCTTCCAATATTATCTGCCAAAATAACTCTCTGTATTCAAGTTTCGTTTCCCACATACCTCCCCTAACTTCTTTGGGAACCACTTCTATTACAAAGAAAATGAAGGAAGCTTGTGAACAAATTAATGTATGTCGAAAAAGTGCGTTGTTCATATTCTCCTTTTTAATTTCATAATAATGCTCATAAATTCCTAATTTGAGCTTCCTCTCAGTTTTCCCTACATAAAATGACCCACAAATAGAACAAAGGGCTAAATACGCCACACATTGGTATTACAATTAGAAAAGGTGTTGCCCTTGATGTGTCTATTCCTACTGGGTATGTGTATACTAGAACAATTAGTTACATATGGACATTGGGAACATGAACCACATTTAAAGGTCCCCACCCTTCTGGATGAACGTCCAACTCTGGAACCACCCCCAAACTCAAAAAGTCTCTTGAAATTCGTATCCCTTCTATATATAAATCTTAATGGTCGGCTATAAATTTAATTTAGTTCAGAAATTTGTTTGAAACGGTCCCATTCCCTGGTGACCGTTTGTTTAATATAACCTGAGTCACCTGTATAGTCCATTATATATGCTTCTTGCCAACTATTGGTAGAATTATTGACATTAATGTTGGGACTAGACACATCATCACAACCTAAAATAGTGGCAAACCTCTCTTTTCTGCCTTCCAACACTTTCTTAGTGACCTCACAAATCAAGTTTTCAGGGTAACATCTGTCCCTAAACATTTGTGTGACAAAATCACAATCTTTTGTAAATTCATTGTCTTGTGAGGTCATACGACTTATTCTTACTAGTTGCCCTTTAAGTAAATTCTTTTTTTGGAAGAACGGATGATCACTACTGAAATGAAGGTACGAATTGGAAAAAGTTTTTTTCCTAAAAACTTTTGAAGAAAAGGAATGATCTAGTTTAGTCAAGGAAATGTCCGAATAGATCAATTCCTGATAGCTGAAGTTGTACGTAAAATCCAAAAAGTCTGTGGTTCCTTTGAGGTATGTGAGAAATTCAAAAAACCTTTCTTGGGAATCATTCCAAAAAATACAAATGTCATCAAGAAAGCGTTTGCATAAACATCAACAACTAGAAAACTCACAATTAATGACAAATAATTTCTCCCACCAGGACAAAACAATATTTGCATAAGTGGGGGCACATTTTGCCCCCATAGCAACCCCTCTTTCCTGTTTGAAAAACTAACCTTCAAAGTACATGAAATTGTTCTTAAGTACTGTTTCCATGAGTAATAAGCAGGTCCTAAAATCATTAGAAGTAAATTTACCACTATCTTTCATGCTTTCTTCAAGCCATAATAGTCCTTTGTCATGATGTATAGAACCAAATAAATCTACGATGTCTAAAGTTACAAACAGTATATTGGGATTAAAAAGTTTTGGTTTCACCTGCCTAAGAAAATCCCAAGAATCCTTCAAAACTGTACTTCCCTCATTTGAAAGAGTTTTTAACTTGACATCCACATACTTGGCTAGGGGAGTAGTAATGAACCCCTCAGAAGAAACAATTACTCTTAATGGTGGGTCCGAGGAATCCTTGTGGACCTTCGGAATACCAAATACTGAGGGTGTCCTGGGATTTTTGTTGAACAAAAAATTATAAATATCCAAATCAATAGAGCCTTCTAACAACAAATCATTTAAAAGAATGTTAATCTTAGAATGAGCTATATTCACTTCATTCATAGAAGTTTTGGAATATTTAAAACCATTGGATAACATCTCTTTCATTTTAGATTCATATAGGATATAATCCATAAGCACTGTTCCACCCGCTTTAACCTGTTGCATAATTCTTACAGCTTTGTTGTTTTTTAATTCATTAAGTAAAAATTTCTCATCAATGGAAAGGTTGGAGTTTACCCTGTGAGTGTTAATGGTATTTCTAATTTCTCTTTCCAATATTGTTTCCAAATTCCTGAGGAAAGGTTGGAGTTTACCCTGTGAGTGTTAATAGTATTTCTAATTTCTCTTTCCAATATTGTTTCCAAATTCCTGAGCTGTGGATGTAGGGGGGGATTAAACGTACTTTTTTTCTTAAAAAATGTTTGTGTACGTGTAGGATTAGAACCTGCAAACATCAAAGACAAATTCTTCTTTCTAAGAAATAACTTCATATCAACAATAGCCTTAGGAATACTTACTTTCCTAACAGGTATAAACTTAAAACCCTTAGAAAAAAGTTTAAAATAACCCAAATTAATAGATTCAGAACTATAATTAAAAATCTTATAATTTTTATACTCAAAAATATTACCCTTCTGAACAATTTCAGTGGAAAAATTTTGTTTACCTAATATCTGGGGTTCCCCCTGTGGTTGTAGTAATTGTAGTGTACAGGTTTCTTTTTCCGTATCCTGTCGGACCTCCGGGGAAGGGGTGGAAAATCCAAAGGGTCATCATGAATAAATTCTTGGGAAACACCATGAAATCCATAGTTCCTGTACTAAAATTGAGAAGTGCAAAATTGTAAATTGCCACTGGATGGCAGTATAGGAATATATTTTGTTGAAATGACCCTCAACGTGTTTTTAAACTGTTTTATTTATATATTTGAATTAATATAATTTTATAATAATATTGTTTTACAATGTAAAATACATGAGGTTACAACTATTTATATTTCCAATTTTCATGGTATTTATACATAAAATTAATATGGATAGGTGCTACTAAACAGGACTGAATGTTAACATTTCTACTTGATTGTTTTGTCAATTGAACTGTTTATTGACAATGATTTATTGGATAATTGATTTTCATACATCTATTTAAGTGCTGTACACTATCATTTGTGGTTTTGCCTTCTGAAGAAGACTTCCGAAAACGTATATTGTGTGTAAAGCATTAGTGGGTGTTTTTTGGTTCATTAAACTTTTGGAATTACGTCTTGGTCTGGACCCTCATTTGGTTCTCCATAGTGAACCTTGGCTTTGATTCTATATAGCCCACCTTATCACGAAGGGGTTCACATCTAGATCAAGAGAGGTCATTGTGCCCCTCTACTCATCACTCATCAGGCCCATAATTAAATACAATGCCCCATTTGGGATGTACCTTACCCGACACCTGCTACAACTAGGAAGACACCAAAAGTACCTCACCAAGAGGATCAAGGGACTCAAACAGATGCCCTACGCAGTTAGGCTAAAGAAACTCCAGCTCTACTCAGTTGCTTACCGCCTACTCAGAGGCGATCTGTGCCTGACGTATAAAGCCATGTCCAACCCAGAATTAATGGACATGCTCCACCTCAAGAAAACCAAATCCATCAGAACTACACACTCCAGTGACTTAAACCTCAGCACAGAAATAAATAGAACATGCTGGAGGGACAGATTCATATCCCAGAGGCTCCCCTCACTCTGGAACAAAATCCCAATCCATGTCAGACAGAGCCCCTCAATGACCCTCTTCAAGAAGAATCTTGAAGTTTGGATGGGAGATCGTAAATTTACCCCTGGGAGAATCTTGAAGTTTGGATGGGAGATCGTAAATTTACCCCTGGGATCTCTTCTGTGTCACTGCTAGACAGAGGCACGGTAAAATAACCTTAAATGGGCTATCTTCTGTGACCTGCTATACAGAGGCACAGTCAACTAATCTAAGAAGGGTGGCGAAAGCCAAACACACTCTGGCTAGGCTTGTAAATGCCCTAGGGCAGATAGCCTAGTATCAACCCATGAACCTATGAATACAAGTGGAGTTTCCTTCATATAAAAATTACCATCCCCCTGTTTCTTGCTTCTGTGTCTGATAACCTTTTATTTATCCCAGTTTTACTAATTTGCTATGTTCTTCTGGTCAAATTCTGTTTTCTGAATTGTTACAAATTGCAGTCTTGCCTTACAAATAAAAAAATAGGAACCATTCACAGTCCTAAAAAGAACAGATGCAATTTTAAGAAAGACTGAGTATGTCCATGAGAGTGGCAAGTGTGGAGAATATGAATCTATGAAATTTTCTTCTGTTATCTGAAAGTACCTGGTGTTTCCTTGCAGTATGACAGTGGCAAACTGGTAAGATATTCTCAGTATGTGCGATGTTACACAACATAAATATTGAGGAAACGGTTGCAGCAGAGAGTGTGTATGCAGGAGGAACATCCGCAGCTGCATCAGGCAGTGGAAGGTGGGCAGATAAGGAGTCATTGGAGGATCAAATAGCAGGAAGTGACAATATGAGATGGAGGAGGGAGCAGTATGCCATGGAACTAGCCAAAAGGTAGCAACTAGCTCATAGCTTTGGGCCACAGTAAAGCATGTAAACAGTAAACAATATATAACATGATATATATATATATATATATATATATATATATATATATATATACATGGATTCCTATTACAAGAATGAAAGTTCACTACTTTGAACTTGTAATAGGAAGCCTCACTTCTGCGAAAGTTCACTTTAACGAAAGTGAACTTTTGAGTAAGTGCACTTCACCGAAAACACTGCAGCACAGTGGATGACATAAAAACAAGCTATGTTCTCCACTATGGTGTGATAGTCACGGACCTTAGGGTTAGGGCACCGGTTAGGGTAAGGGGATAGTTTGTAAAGCTATCCCCTTACCCTAACCCATGCCCTAACCCTAAGTTTCGTGACTATCGCACCATAGTGGAGGACATTGCTATGTCCTTCACTGCGTTGCAGTCATCACGGACCTTAGGTTTAGGGCACGGGTCATGGTAAGGGGATAGCCCTACGGGCTATCCCCTTACTATGACCCGTGCCCTAACCCTAAGGTCCGTGAGTACTGCACAGAAGTTCAGTACAACACCCATTCATTGTACTGAACTTCGCGTAAGTGCACTTTCGATTAAGTGCACTTTCACTGCAGTGAGCATTCCATGCACTATTTCGAATTAGTAAAAATTCGATCTAGTGTAGGGAACCCATATACTATGCATCAGACATATAGGCAATCCAAGTAGGAAAGAATGAAGGGCAGGTCATGCTTATCATTATTTGCACAGGTGGAAGTAGGAACATGAGTGTGTAGGTTTTTCCACAGGGGAACTGTGTTAATGCTATAGTAACTGACAATGTTTTGTAGTTTGTGTCTGATGTGGAAGTGGAGGGGACTGTTGTAAAATGCTCTGGGAGGGGCTACTGTCATTTTGTGTGTCTGTGCGTATATTTTCAGACTGGTCTACATGACTATATGGCACTGACATAGACATTGACCCCCTCCCCCAGTGAACACTCCCACTCCCACAACAACACTTAACAACAAACTGCAAATACTAGCTAGTAGAATGTCTATGGTTCACTTGTAGATAACCTGACGCTGTTAAAGTATACACCGGCTGTCACTGAAATCAGTAGCTTTGTAATGAGTGTGTTGTTATGGCACTACAGCTGTGTGGCTGCTCATAACCTCCTTCAATGGAAAACAAATCAGGCTGCATACAAGGGTAGAAAGCAGAGCATACTTTGCAGAGATTTCCTGAGTGAACTTAGTTGTACTTTACCCACCTGTAAGGTCAGCATGTACAGCTAAGCTGCACAGCAACAGCAGACCCCAGTCTCGACACATGTATAACACAAAATGGAATGTTACTGTACAAAGTCACACAGTTTTCACAGTGACATCTTTAAATGCTGACTTGCAGATTTCCTACAAGGACTGTTTTGTAGTTACCTGTTTTATTACATTTATAACACCTATCTTGTTTTCCCATGCTAATGCAGAAATAGGTTACAGTGGGTAGCAAGCCTTTCAAAACAACAATTTTCTAAATAAACATTTATACAAGAAGCACTTTTGGGAAGCAGTACAGCAAAAACAAAACCTTTAACAACAGATAAAATGTACCTGAAACAAGCAAGAATGCAACTTTACTCCTTCACAAGTTACATGCTAACAAGTGTAGTGAGTTATAGTAATGGTGTCATACATTTCTTCTGTAGCACACCAAGGTTCTGTGCAGCTGCTGGGGCTTATATTGCACAGATTCTGGTCTCCAAGTATGATGATTATGCAAATGAGGGCTAAGCTCATGAGTATTTTTGAATAACTAAATTTACACATAGCAGCTGGAAGCAGAGCCTTGCTTATAGGCTTTCATGATGCTGTGCACCTTGGATGAGCACCTGTGGTGCACATTGAGCATGTGTGGGAGGGTTATTGTCTTTCATATTGTACACCTACAACTAATAAAGGGCCTAAAGAGCAATGTCATACAAAATGGTCAGTAGCATGCTAACACAGCACACATTCTTTGCCACGTCTCCCAACTTAAAGCCATATTTTTGTTTAGCCTCCTCCTGCATTGGAAACTATCATAATATTCAATAAACAAGAAATAAATGGGCATACCAAGCAAAATCAAGAACCAAATATGAAGAAATGCCCTGGAGGTAGAAAGAAACTGGTCACACACTATCCCAGGTACAAACAATAATCTTTATTCCAAAATAAGATTTAGTGCTTTCACCCCTGAGGGACTTCATTAGAATACCAAATAACTTGCATCACTTACTTTTATGTCCTCAGCAGCTGACACAAATCGATGTTGATAAAGAACCAGTACTACTTACAATTAAAACCAGTGTCACTGTTATAAAGTTCATAATCCTAACCTTTCAAATAAAATATTCAAATAATCATTTACTTATTTCAAGTTCAATATGTAAATAAAGGAATAAAAACAATCACATAAATTAAAAATTATAAGTGCAGTGAGTGAACAGTCGCATGTTCTTTTACATGTAAAAAATATATAATAAACATAAGAAACTTTCCCTACTTTGTCTCTAAAAATATATATCTAATAAAATCATGATAGAGCATCTTAACATAGCAATAATAAATACAAAACAAAAAGAACAACAGTAGGGCTATCATGGTTCGTAGCATAAAATTTAATGCAGTGCACACAGGATAAGCTCTTTTGGAAACAATTCCTTCATCAGAACCAACACAATGAAATACAAACTCTGAAGGCACATATTTAAAGCTTAAAAGCACCAATAATCTCAAGAAAACAAAACCAATAAAATCATTAGCTTGATTGCATCAAACAATTACTAAAAGGCAATCTACAATTAAATACATTTTGAAATCTGTCCCATACTAGCAAACTAAAAATAGAAGCACAGATCTGTAGCATAGCAAAGAACAGTACTAACATATCAAAAAGAGTCTTGCATAATCTAAAAACAGTAGGCGTTAAACATCCTACCAACAAATAGCATACATTAAACCGGAAATATATCTGCAAAATAAAAAGCTTTGCACCTGTTACAAGAATATGTGCCTTTCTTGGTACTCTGAAATATGGCACTAACCATATCAAATGTTTTATAACAGAGCATATCCTTCTAATTGCAATTCCTTTGGTACATAAAACATGGAGCATCTCCTACTATGCCCCTAATGTTGCTGTCCACCGTTAACAGTTTCCAGTTGCTACGTATATCACAAGACTTGCCTAGAGTCACTGCTATAGACATGTGGTATTCTGACTGTTTTAGAGTTACTGCTCATAACAGGCAAATTATCTCCTTGTTTAGTGGAAAACCATGGTCTGCCTTTCTTATAACGCATACTTTTAAGGTCACCTATGGTTCTACTAATTTCTTTGTTCTTATAACCCCATTGAGCTAAGTTAACAGCCACCTTTTCAGCTTCATGGAGAAAAATATCCTCCTGAGCACACAGCCTGGACGCTCTTAAAAACTGATTGTTAACAATATTAGGAAAAATATGAGGGTGGTGCATGCTGCCCCTATGCAGCAAGGCATTTTTCCGGCATGACTTACGAAATAATGTAATACTAAACTTCCCATATGTATCAAGTTTCAATAAAACATCCAAAAACTCTATTTGGTGAGAAGAGGCATGAACTGTAAATCTCAGAAATTCCATAGTGGACTCTAAATAATCTAATAACTTCTGTAACTCAGCTTGATCACCGGCCCATAAAATAAAAACATCATCAACAAATCTGTGGTAGAAAAGGACACATTGTACCCAGGGGTTATCTCGATGTAAAACATATCTATCCTCCCATTCTGCTAAAACCAAGTTGGCATAACTGTTATCGCAAGATGTTCCCATAGCAACACCTCTGCACTGTAAACAAAGAGCGCCATCTAAACAAGATACATTATTATTAAAAATAATCTTCAGAAGACTGCAGATACGAGTCATAACATTTCTATACAGTAGTGAGAATCTCTCATTATAATTGCTAATGAAATCTAAACTAACATCATTAGGAATGACCCTAAACAGACTGGTTATGTCCAATGCTACAAGCAAAAGGTCAGAATTCTTATTATAACCATCTGCAAATGCATAAAGTTTGAGAAAATGTGCAGAGTCGAGATGTTATCAACCATTGGTCTGAGTTGCCTGTCCACCAATATCGAGAGCAGCTCTGCAATCCATCCAGCCCCTGCTACTATGGGTCGTAGAGGAGGGCTGACAAGGCTCTTATGCACCTTAGGTAAACCTGAAATAATGGTAATAGTTAGATGTTCTACTGCAAAATATTCATACAATTCTTTAGATATACAGCTGGACATATGTAAATCATATAGATCAGAGTTTACCTTCTGTATGATATTCCTCAGTGATAATCTATCAACTTCAATATCTGCATCATCTCCCATTGACATAGAATGCATATCAGAGTGGTATCTGGCAGTATCCAAAACCATCACCGATCCACCCTTGTCCATTCAGTTCATCCTAAACTGCCAAAGCAGTTCCTTCGACTCTAGTTTAATTTTCCATTCACCCCCACAGGATAAATTTCAATGTTTTTTGTTATTGCTAAGTTAAAACACTTAAAAGCAGTACATATTAACATGCACTTCAAAAGAGCATTAGTGGAATTCCTTGCCCTAATATCATAATAGGGCTTATAAATTCTTTTCTTGAGCAGCCTCTAAGTTTTTCCCATAAAGAAACCAATAAAAGTTGTGCACTTTACAATGTAGTTAAAAACTGAAACTAATGTCTTGAAGGACTCCTGGGACTTTTTATCAAATGTCAAGGCTGAATATTTTTCTGAACAGTTGATTTTTGCTACATTGATGTGGTAGACCTGTTTTCCATTATCGTACATGATGTAGGAATACAATGGTTAGAAGAAGTGCTTAGAATGAATGCTGGATTCTCAGACAATAATGTTTATGTGTGTTTAGAGTTGGCTGATTTGGTTCTTAGGAACAACGTTTTTTTCTTTGAAGGAGAAATCTTTTGACAAGTCAAGGGAGTTGCAATTGGGACTAGTTATGCCCACACTTATGCCAACATTATATTGTCCATCTGGGAACAGAAATTTGTTATTCACTCCCAATATGCTACTTGGTGGAAGATGTGCAAAAGATATCTAGATGACATCTGACTTTTGTTGGAGGAAAGTTTGAATAAATGTGTTGAATTTATGGAGTATATCTCTAATACCACTTTGTTTTTAAGGTTTACTTACAAGGTTGCATATGACCGTATGGACTACCTAGATGTGTCCATACATAAAGGGCAGGGATGTTTTAGGTCTACTATTTACAGGAAGGAGACTTTCTCCAATTCCTATATCTGTTTTTCTAGTGCCCACCCCTACTTTCAAAAGAGGGGGGATTGTAAAAGGCCAGTTTGTCTGTGCTAGTAGAATGACTTCTGTAGATGAAGATTTCGAAAGGGAATGTGGCAAGTTGGAAGAAATGTTCCTTGAGAGGGGTTACCCAGTGGACCTGATACACAGAGTCAGAGATGAAGTGAGGGATGGTAGAAAGGAAAGGTGCCTCCCATTTTAGGGCAGACCATGCCTTTGCTGGGAGGAAAAACATGTGATGGTAATACTGATCAGCGGTTTCATAGGGTCTTCGTTACTAACTTTAGTGGGGATGCTTATACCATTAAAATAATTATAGAAAGGGAGAGGAAAGCATTTTCTGAATTTACAGATCTTGAGAATATCAAGGCAAAGCCTCTTAAAGTCATATTCAGAAGGGGACAGAACATCAAAAGCCTGCTTGAACATATAGTTACCCCAGGAGCTAATAGTCGGAAAAAAGTAGGAACTTATAAATGTGGGGCTTGTTCACAGTGCCCATATGTCAGTCACATTGAAAAAATAAATGTTAAGTCTAGACAGAAACAATTGGTAGGAAAAGTGTATTCCAATTGTAACTCTAAAGAGCTAATGTACATCGCCCAGTGTGACAGCTGTGAGGCCTTTTATGTGGGCAAGACCGAGTGCCAGTTAAAAAGAAGGATTTATGAACATCTATATGATGATTAAAATCAAAATGAACAGAATGCCCTTTTCAAGCATACACTAATTTGTAAAAAAGCCAAGTTTACATTTTTTGTCATTAAAGTAGTCCCTAAGGATGTTAGGGGAGGTCCGTGGGAAACAAAACTAGAATACAGGGAAGCCTACTGGCAGATAGTACTGGAGGCTAATAGGTACCCAGGACTCAATGACAGCATTTCACTGGCGCCAGTATTAAAGTTGAGGGCTGCCAAATTGTAAAAGCACATGTTATTTTAATACTGAAAATTACACATCTATAATTACTTTATTTTTTTATTTGTTGGATAACAACTTTCATCTTATAATAGTTATAGTGTGAAGGGTTTACTTGAGTTTTTTTTCTTTGTACTGCCTTTTGTCAACAGATGGCATTATGCTGTTATATTTATATATGTACGTATATTTACATATACATATATACATGTATATATTCACTCATTTTCTATTATAATGTATTTTTAATTGCATTTTAGGTTATTTTTATATTAATTTCATGAATAGAAAAATATATTTTTGATAGGTATTTACATTTTAAACAGTATTTCTGGCTAATATGATTGTAATTTATTGTTGTTTTAATATTTATGTACTGAGTATATTGCTTTAAAATGTTTAATTGAGTGATTGTTTAACAATTAGACTGGATATGTAAGGGGTGGAAAGAATTCCTTGTTGTATCTGATGAAGTCTTAGAATTGTGAGACAAAAATGCATTTTAATGTTTTTGTGGAAGCTTTCATGTTGTGTGTATTGTCTATAAAGGAGCCTTTTGTTGCCACCAAGTCCCTTCCTTTTGTGCCTGGATATATTTGGTTTGTGATGATTTTATTGGGGCACATTCTCCATTCTGTTTGGTTACACTTTACAATGTATACCACACCTGAGGTCACAGTTATCCTTTGGTAAATATATTATGGTATTTAAACCATTATCTAGACTTAATATTTCGTCTACCAAAATATGTGAGCACTGCTTGCAAGAAATATATCTCCTGGTACCATTATAATTACAGATGTTTTTATTGCTATTGGTTCCCGTAGCACTATTCCCTTTTCTAATAAATGTTTAATGTTCATAGCAGTCTTAAAAACAAATCTAGGGTGGGACCCTACTATTTCAAACACTGTTGAATTGTTTTTTAAAATGCTTCGGTTATTAGTCACAATTATTTTAACCTGCTTGGAGGTTTCATTATATTGGATGACCAGTGCTCTTTCCAAAGGGGTTCCATTTAGAAACCTGAATGTTTACTTACCCAACTGTTAAAGTGCTGAGACGAAAAGGCCAATGATGTACAACACTGACATCCTGGAACACTGACTTTCAACTCCAGGTAAGTAACCACTAGGCCATCCTGTTAAACTTTGCACCTAACCCCTGAGGTAGTGCAATCTTGGAGTTGGTATATTTCATTAGGGGAGTGTGGGAGGCGCAGCCCCCCACATAGTGGGGTGGGGAGTGAAGCCCCCCCCACATGGGTGGGTTTGGTTTTCTTCAGTTTACGTTTTTGTTTAGGATGGCCAAGGGATTACTTACCTGGAGTGGTAAGTTGGTATTCCAGGATGTCGGTGTGCTGTGCTGTCAGCCTTTTTGTCCATGTGTTATGAATTTTGGGTAAGTGAAATTTTGTTCTTGTAAAGTAGACCCTTCCAAAGGTATATTCAAAGTTGCTGTTTGTGTGTTGCAAGGTACCAAAATTACTTGCTTACTTAAAAAAATCAAAACTCAAAAGTAGTTTATATTTTTTACCCCATTCCTGCAAAATTCTTCAGCAATGTTAACAGTGAGATCCAGGGAATAACTTATTTCCACAAACGTAAGAATGAGTTTTTCAATTTCCTTTTTCATTTCATCTAATGGGGAAGCCATCCTAGCCACTCCTATGCACTGTCCCTTGATCAAACTTTACTTGTAACTTAAGGAATGGTAGTTTTCAAAATGCAAATACAAATTGCTAAAAGTGGGTTTCCTGTAAATGGCTGATGTAAAAGGGTCTATATTATAAGCTCAAAGAGTCTTTACTTCGAGCACATAAAGGTCGACACTTAAAGAGTAAAAGCTGTAAACTGTAAATAGCCACTTCTGCGAATTTTTTCCTAGGGAAAAAATGTGCTTGGCCGTAAACAAAAAAACAAACGTTAAAGCCCTAATTAAGTGGGGGGCTTTGCCCCCCACACCCTCCCTAACTAAATATACCAACTCTGAGATCACTCTACATTGGAGAAAAGGGCAATTCTCAATAACGGCCAAGCGAATATTTTCACAGGGAAATAATTTGCGAAAGTGGCCATTCGCGGTTTCCAGCTTTCACTATTTACATGTTGACCTTTACATGTTTGAAGAAAAGACTCTTTGAGCTTGTAATATAGACCTGATGTAAAACCACTATCAGGTGATCCAATCATAGTATCTAAATAGTTCATCCTTTATCTGTTAAAAATTGGATGTAAACCTAAAGAAACCATTTTATTTGTTTAAATATTTGATAAAGTTCACAATTTCATCTTCTGCCCATCCCATAACACTTATCTTAAATACAATTTACATTAACTAAAAAATAGAGACTTTAACACAATATGTCTCCCCCAAGCTACTGACACTAAATTCCTATAAATAGGGGGCCCCATTGCAACTCCTTTAATTTGTTTAAAAATTTCTCTCTCAAAATAAAGTTGTTATTAAGTACCAACTGCATAAGTTCCATAGTCAGCTGGATCAAGTCACCTGAAGAGAAGTGGATTCCACCAAACTTTCGTGGAACAAGCCAAGGCCATCTTCCATAGGTATTGATGTAAAAATGTCAGCTACATCTGTAGTAAGGAACCCCAAGTCCGTGGACCATACCTCAGAAGTAAGTCACCCAAGGAAGTCCTAAGAACCCTTCAGTAAATGGGATTTGTTGCTGAGGGTGGGCTTCAATATCCGGTCAATAAACATTGCCAAAGCATATGTTTTTGTGTCTTGCACAATCACAATGGGTCTAAAAGGAGGTGCCAAGTTGCCAATATATCCTTATGGACCTGGTACATCCCAAAAATAGTCACGATAATGGGCTTTGTATTCCAAAGAAAATCATATAAGGTTTCTGAAATACTGTTATCTAAAAGAACATTTTCAAGGGCTGTTTTTTTATTCATTTATTTTGCATACAGAACTTGAAATAAGTAAATTGATTATTTGAATATTTGATTTGAAAGGCTAAAGGTATGAATTTTATAATAGTTACACTGGCTTTAATTTTAAATAACACTGGTTCTTTAATAGCATAGATTTATACCAGTTGCTGATGACATAAAAGAAAGAGATGCAAGTTATTTGTATTCTGATGAAGTCCCAAATCCGGGAAGAAAGCATTAAATTTTATTTTGGTATAAACGTTTTTGTTTGTACCTGTGATAGTGTGTGACCAGCTATCATAATATTGGCACAGGCCATGTCACACTCTGCCACAGATCACCCTACTGAGTTGTCCTGTGTTACACAGCATTGACAAAACATGAAATGGTCATGAATGTGAAATGCCAGAGAAAATCTTCTGGTATAAGATCTGAAGTCTGGCCATTGTTTTCCACAGCACTGTTTCTACTAGGGCATTCCAGTGGTGCTATAATAAATCAGAGATTTTTCTGTACTTGTTAAACAGGGATCACAAGGAATACCTTCTTGGGGACTGGTATGAGGGTCCCCAGAATAAGGTGGATATCTGTCAATGTCTCGCCATGGTTGTTACTCATACCACAAACATACCTTGTTCTGGTGAGCAGTGCAAGTATCACTACTGTGGTCTGCAGAAGGCAGCCTCGGACCTTCTTAGCCGATGGGAAGAAGAGGTCAGGGTAAGCATACCTGAGATCAACTGGAACTATAAATGCTCCCATTTAACATAACAACTCTTATTAAATATATATCACACTATCTACTGAGGTAGAAAACCCAATAATGTCACATCATCAGATGATAAATTTCACCATAACATAAATTCCTACCTTTACCAATTCTTCCTTTTCTCTACCTTCTTTCTATCCTCCTCCCTCCTCTTCTAATGTATTTCTGATTTACTGCTAAATGAAATATCCACAGCTATAACTACTAAAATCTTAAACTTGAACATTTTACAAATGGTGACTTACTGCTATTTTCCCTCACCCCTTAACAAAACAAAATCTGCATTAACTAACTGTTATATCAATGGCTTTCATACCAATGTACATATAAAATTTCATTAATTTCTAATTGTAGATTGTTTTTTTAAATACTCATTGTGACAATATATAAACTTCAGTATATTATTTTTATTGTTCCTTTTATTTTCTTTTATTGTCAAACTGCCACTACTTATTGTCCAAAGAGAACAAAACAAGAGGAATGAGACAGTGTTCAGAGGAACCTTTACAAAGCACTATGATTTTTCAGCAAGAAGATCCACCACTCAGTGCAAATTGTCTCAAGAAGTATAATTTCCTAGGTCCTGATTCTCTGACATGAGACTGTGTCTTGTGATAGATGTTGTACTACAACTCTTCAGAATGTGTGAATACCATTTTCAACCTTGCATGGGGTTTCTCTTTTCCCTATTGTTGTTGATTGTGCAAACAGGAAGTTAGTGTATTCATAGAGCATAAAATGTCCTAGATGGGGTTGTAGTGGGGGCTTGCCTCTCTGTAGAAATAATGTATTTTTTAGTTATACCCACATCTTCTGTAGATTTTCTTTTAATGGATTGTCATTTTGGGGTGATTGCAATCAACAGGTTGTGCAGGAACTTAAAATCCTGCGGCAGCCTTTAGGAGAGAGTCTGCATAGGCTAAAAATCCAAACAAATAAAGTTCAAGTAGAGAAAGAGTCATGAAAGTGATAATAAGTCATGAAGATGTTAGTCTGCACCTGTAGTCTGATAATGGTCCACAGTAAAGCAAAGGACCTGATTAGTAGCAAGCAAGTCACAGTCCAAATACTAACTAGCCTGTAGAGTATAAAGCCACCAGCATAACTGTAACCTGTACTATCGCAGAATTTTTTATTTTATTATTTTTTATTTTATTTGCAGTTGTTTAACCAGGATAGTCCATTGGGCCTAATGAACCCATTTTCAATGGAGTCCTGGGGAGAAAAGCTCCTAAATACATATTACACAAAGATTAATATACACACAGATTGCATGTAGATTACAGAGGTAAACAAACTATGCTTAATATACTCTTAAAAGCTCCTAAATACATGTTACACAAGGATTAATATACACACATAGATTGCATGAAGATTACAGAGGTAAACAAACTAAGCTTAATATACAAACACACAGACTGCAGGTTCATTACAGAGGTAAACAGACTGATGAAAAGTATCTCAATCAAAGGAAATGATATCAAGAAATTTTTTTTTTTTTCCAGTTGGAATGAGGATAGGTAGTTAGATGGAGTAGGGTCAGGAGTTACTAGGTACAAGAGACAGGCAAGAATTTGTTATCTGGAATTTGAGAAAGGAAGGGAGAGGGTGAATGAAGTAGAGTGTTGGTTATGAGGGATGGGAGCAGGAGCATTCCCATGTGGAAGTTAGATGAGAGTGGAGTGATTTTTTAAAGGATTGGAGGCTAGTAGTGGTACGAATGGAGGGGGGAAGGGAGTTCCATAAGCGAGTTAAAGAGTGTGACAGGAGGTACTGTCCTGGGGGGTGGAGTGGTCGGTAAACTTCTATAAGGTTTTGATTATTAGATCTGAGAATTCTTTGTGTGTGGTGCATTTTAAAGGTAGTGGCGAGGGAGGGACAGAGGGAAGGCTGGAAGATGAGTTTATGGGCATAGGTGAGCTGAATGTAGGATAGGTAGTTTGGTAGTTCTAGCCAGTTTAGTTTGTTGAGAGATACACAGTGGTGTGTTGATGATTTGTTGCTAGTGGCGAATCTGGCAATTTTATTGTAGCAAGAAGACAGTTTGGTTTTGAGAGATGATTGTAGATTTGTTAGAAGGGGGGCTCCATAGAGAAGGGAGGGTAAGAGAAATGTAGTAGAGAGAGTAAATTTGGTAGTTGAGGTGAGAAACCAATTTTGTCGGTAGAGCATACCAATTTTTTGGTGTTTTTTTTTTATGTTTAGTAGTAGATGGGAGTTGAATTTAAGCCTGTTGTCGATTTGAACTCCTAGTAGTTTGGCTTCGGATACCAGTTCAAGAGGTGTTGAATTTTGGCTGGTGATGGAGAATAAATTCTGATCGAAGTTCTTGGTTTTGGAGGAGGTAAAAATCATAAGTTTAGTTTTACTAGCATTGAGTGCAAGATGGTTGTCTTTCATCCATTGCTCTGTGGTAGAGAAGGCATCTTGGGATGGATGGGGCAGCACAGATGATTGTGGAATCATCTGCATATTGGATAATGCTAGTAAGAGGGATGGAGTGGTAAAAGTCATTAATGAAAATATTGAAGAGAAGGGGTCCTAGTATGGAACCTTGAGGGACACCTGTGGGGGTGTTGAGGAAGGAGGAGGTGGCCTTATTCCATTTGACTGATTGTTGCCTATTGGAGAGATAGCTGGTAAACCATTTGAGGGAAGAGGGTGAGAGGTTTAGGTTATCTAGTTTAGTAAGAAGAAGGTTATGGGAGATAGTGTCGAATGCCTTAGAGAGATCGAGAAGGATGGTAGATACAGTGAAGCCAAGATCTCTAGCTTTATTCACAGTTTCAAGGAAGGAAAGGAGAGCAGTCATAGTGCTATGATGGGGTCTGAATCCATGTTGGGTAGGCGTTAATAGGTTGTTGTCCAAGAGATGGGGAGGAGTTGAAGGTGAATGCATTTCTCTAGGATCTTAGAAATGGGAGAGAGGATGGCGATGGGACGGAAGTTGGAAATATTAGTATTGTTACCTCCTTTGTGCAGGGAATGATATAAGCTTTTTCCAGATTTGAGGAACAAGACCTTCTTGGATAGAGCGGTTGATTAGGATACTGATAGGGAGGGCAATAGCATCAGCAGCTATGCTGAGGAAGTATGAGGGAATGTTATCAGGGGCATTGGTGCAAGGTTTCAGTTTCTGTAGGAGTTTTCTTATAGTAGAAGTAGGAATAGGTTTAATGAAAAATGGTGGGGGTTGAGAGAGTGAGGAGTGGGAGAAGGAAGTAGGAGGGGGAGATGGGAGAGGAGAAGTGGTGGTAAGAGGTGGATTGTTATTTGAGGAAGAAGTGGAGGTAGGAGGTGGATTATTATTTGAAGGAGGTGGGAGAGGAGAAGTGGTGGTAAGAGGTGGATTGTTATTTGAAGAAGAAGAGGTAAGTTTTGAGATGGAGTCAATGAAGAAAAAATTGAATTGGGTAGCTAAATCAGAGTCTTGTATGTTTGGGGAGGGGTTAGGGTTTTCTGTATTACCAGGTTTTAGTAGGGTAGTTATACCTCTCCAGAACTTCTGTGGGTTGGTTTTATGGTTGCTTTGAAGTTGGATAAAGTAGTTTTGATGGTCTGATGTGATAAGCTTTTTAACTGAGTTACGAAGTGTTTTGTATTCATTGAGGTTAGATATAGATTTGTTTCTTTGGAACTGTGTCCAGGCTTTATCTCTAAGTCGCATGGTGGCAAGTGTACTTTTGGTTAACCAGGGGGTGATTTTCCTTTTTATTCTTTTAGTAATTAAGGGAGCATGATTGTTGAGATGTAAGAAGGTAGTATTAAAGTGAGTTATAGCATCTTCAAGTGGTAGAGATTTTAGGGGGTACCAATTAAGTGATTTGAGGGTATCAGAGAAAGTTTCTGGGTTAAAGTTTCTAAGGGATCGAGTAGTTAAGTAAGTATGAGTAGCTAGCAAGGGAGATAGGAGACGTCTAGTAAAGATGGGAAGGTGGTCACTGAGGGAGTCAGGGAGGGTTCCACTGTCAGAATAGTTGTGGGGGTGGGAAACTAGAATCCAGTCTAAAATGCTGCCACTTGTGCAGTCTTTAGATGGCCTGGTTATGGAGTTAATGAGTTGAGAGTAGTTGTATAGGTTGATATTGAGGGGGTGAGCAGGGGACTGAATGTAGGACCAATTGATATTGGTATCTCCCATGATTATAGTTTCATTACAGATATTAGTTGATAGCCATGAGAGGATTTCTTCAAGTATTGGGACATTGTCTCCTGGGGGAATGTAAAGAGAGGCAATGTATATAGATTTTTGTTTGTTTAGCTGAAGATGAGCTAGTATTAATTCTGCATTAGTGAATTTTGGAATGGCTTTATTATAGGGTGTTATGTGTAGGGAGGAAGAGTAGATTAGAGCCACTCCACCACCTTTTCTATGGGTTCTGTCTGTTCTGATGACAGAGTAATTATGTGGTACTATCTCTTCATTTTTTATGTGGGGTTTTAGCCAGGTTTCAGAAATGGCAAGGATGTCAGGTTTGTTATGGAGTAGCCAGGCATGAAGATTTGGAATTTTGTTAGCTAAGCTTTGTGCAGGATGGATTTGGTTATTGAGGAGGAGGGGGTTGGTTCTGGGTTAGGGTGAATATCACCAGATAAAAGTATGGAAGTTAGAAGTTGAGTTATGTAGTAGAGGTATTTGGATTGTTTTGATTGAGAGATGTAAGTTGGAAGATTAGTGGGAGATAAGGACAGAGTAGTTGTTGAGTATTTAAGAGTGGGGAATTGTTTGAAATGAAAACATAGGTTGTTGTTGAAGGGATATAGTTCTGGGGAGATAGAGATGAAGAAGTTGGATTGTGATGTATGCAGAAGGTAGGTTGTCTGTGAGAATGGTGAGTAGGTGATGGGATAAGGTTGGGTAAGATAGTAGATGTAGGTAAGGTTTAAGAGGAGTAGTAGTTTAATTGGGAAGGATAAGTATCTTTTAAGCATGTTAGGGTTTAGATGAATAATATAGTGGTGTTGTGTAAGGAGATGGGAGGGATGAGAAGTAAGGCTAATGAGTAAGTGGGTGGGGATAGGAGGAGGAAGAGGTGGGGTTTAGTGGGTGGAGAGGAAGTGGGAGTGGTTAGATGGGTTTAAATGTAGATGTAGTGGGGGGGTGGGAATTGGGGGTAGGGTAGGGGAGCGGAGTGAGCCCGTAGGCCGAACGGAGAGGGCAAGAGCAAGTAGCAGAGGATTCAGCAGAGACAATCAGCAAGCACCATTCACCTGGAGAAGGACAGAGGGACAGGTAATTAGCTGCTAGAAGAGCAGGTGAGGTGCAGGAGAGAGAGGCAGGTAAGGTGCAGGACAGAGGATAGTGGAGAGGGGGAACTATGAAGAAAGAGTCTAAGTTAGTAATGACTAGGAGCTAAGGAGGAGTAGAAAGGGGAAAGAAGGCAACTGAGAATGTCTGCGAGATGATAGAGGAGGAAAGGCAGTGGACGAAGACTAAGAAAACTATGGGGAGGGAGAAGGGCACAAGGGTGAGTTACACTGCCACCTAGTGTGCAGAGTAGGAATTACAGTAGGTAACCAGGAAAGCTGGATAGGTAGGGAAGAGTAAGTTAAGGAGGTAAGCTAGGGAAAAGACAGGAGAAGCTTTTAGCTTTTAGTTTTTAGTCAGGGAGAGGAGTCTGGCTGCTGGTTTACCTGACTCAGTGGCTTTAATTAGCTTACAAGTTTAATTACAAGACAAGAAATTGGATTAGCTTGCAGTATGGGTCAGTAGAGAAACATACTTTGTAAATTCTGTACAAACAGGTGAGAGCACTGGGCAGCAAAAAAAGGATGGTCCAATATGGCAAGGCTTGACGTGGATCAGGGGGTCCTTAGATGCCAGGCAGGTCCCTTATTGCAATGTAGTCCTTAGATTGTTTGTAAATTCTGTACAAACAGGTGAGAGCACTGGGCAGCAAAAAAAGGATGGTCCAATATGGCAAGGCTTGACGTGGATCAGGGGGTCCTTAGACGCCAGGCAGGTCCCTTATTGCAATGTAGTCCTTAGATTGTTTGTAAATTCTGTACAAACAGGTGAGAGCACTGGGCAGCAAAAAAAGGATGGTCCAATATGGCAAGGCTTGACGTGGATCAGGGGGTCCTTAGACGCCAGGCAGGTCCCTTATTGCAATGTAGTCCTTAGATTGAGTTTTAAGCGTTCTTCCAGGTTCAGGGACACACAGCAGCCAGGTAGAGATTAAGATAGTCTATGTATATCACATATTAACTCTTACAGCTTAGACTGACACTTAACCAGTGAGTTTATCTGACCGAAATGCTTTAGCCCTCTAACCCTGAATGCGCACATTTCCATTAATCCTAAAGTCGAACTGCATGCAGATAGTCCTGCCTGGTCATTGTAGCCCTCTCTTCCTTTGTAAAACACGAAGCTTCCAAGGAAAAAAACAAAAAACAAATTGATGCTATAAAGCCCATAGAAACAATTAACTCAAGTCTAGGCAAAAACAGAAATGAACATGACATGAACTGACACTTTAAAACATTAACAACAGTAGTACATTTTTCTGACCAGGCAATGATGCAGGGATTCCCAGAAACATGGTGACAGCCATTCATATCCATATTTCAAAGTCATAGCTCTCAACCTCTTGGCACAAAAGATTTGGACAAACCCAAAAATAATGGGGGGGAGAAAGCCTCAAAAATAGAGACACATTTTAAATACTGATCTTATAAAATTAGAAAGTTGCTAGAAAAAAATGTCTTTTTTACCATGCACTTTCTGAAGTATAGAAAATATGAACTCAAATGACTGCCATTATTTAGTGAATTCAAAGCACACTGATTTGCCACAGAAATCCAGAAAAAAATTTATTGAGGAACAGACCAAAAATATGAGGCAAAAATTAGGACATTCTGCAAAAATCTGTATAGTTGAGATGTATGTTCAAAGTAATACAATGCACATATATCTCCTATTTTCTTTTTCATATCAGTAAAATATAACTATATACATTTTACATTTACCTCACTTATCTTTCAGTCCCTTAATCATCTTTGTTACCCTTCTCTGTGTCCTCTCTTTCAATGTACTATTCCTGTCTCTCTGTCTCCATATAGCCTCCCAAATTACCCAGAATTCTCTTGTTCATCAATGTATTGAAAAAGGATGTTCCTTCCTCCCTGTAATCAGCTATGTCTTAAGGCAATCATGAGTTTAATTAATCTTGGCCACATCCTTATCACACTGTTTCTTATGAGTCATTGTTACAGTGATGAACATCCCATTGTCTTTTGCGAGTAATGTTTCTAGAATCTGTATTCCTTTCTCATTTCCCATACCCAGATTGATTTCCCTCAGATTCAGTACCTCATATTACCTGAATTAAATGTTAGCTGTAATTTATCAAATCAAGCCTTTTCATCCCAGATTCCTGATTAGACTTCACAGGACTCTGTCCATAGCATATTATCACAAGTGCAGGCCCAGTGGAAATCCACTAATTGCTTTTTCTTCTTAGAAAGTACTGTTTATCACAAACATCTTTTGCATCTTTCCCTTTTACCAGTTTTCTATCCAGTTTCACCCATACAACTCCAGCAGAATCATATTAGAGTCAATGGCTTTGCTTATCCCCATATACTGAATATCCTTCAGATTTCACCTATTTCCTGCACTGGTTATCCAATCCAACAGTATTGTCAGATTACACTATTAGGGTTTGCTGGATGTAAATTCATGCTGGCAAACTTTCTGAGCTCTGTTACCCACTAAAAAAGATCATCCCCTCCTTCAGGATTTTTTTATGATGTTTCCCACCACTGTTGTTGGTCTTCTTAACTTCTTCAGTACTGTTACTTCCTCCGGTGAAATGTTAAATAGGGTTCTTCAGACAAACACTTAAATACCCTGAGGCCATCATGTGTACCCCCTATATCTTACTTCCTTCAGTGACCTGACCTATGTTCTTTGTCATTCATCAGTTCCCTACATTCTTCCTGTTTTTTTTTTCTTTTCAAATTCTCCTTCAGTCCATATATTTCTTCATATTATAGATATACCTTCCTATGTTGGGATCCTCACTCCCCCTTTCTGACTTGGAAGTATCACTGCAAATAAAACATTATGTATCAGACTGTCTCCTGCATTCATTTCCTTCATCCTCCACCTTCTTCTTCATCTTATTATAGATCCCACCTTCCCTTTCTCCCTTAAACGCCTCAATAAAGACTTTTTAACCATCTCTTTTGCCTTTACTTTTGATTTAACATCTTCATAATCCTGTCTTTCACTCTTTAGGTCTTTTTTAATTTTTATTTTCCTCACTCTACTGCTCCATTCTTCAATTCCCTTGCATATTAGATTTATTTTCTGAGTTGTTGAAAGTCATTCACCCACTTAGCCTTTCACCAGTCCATTAGCTTTATTCTCTATTGATCCAGTTCACTGTAATTTCACACCGATCTTTTAATTTCCCTCTCAGTGATCCTTTTCCTAGAAGTGTATCATACCATGGCATACTCATAAAGGTGGCCTCTTACTCCAGCCTATTCAGAACTGTATTTTATATCCTCAGCTCTCTAGCTGGTTATTTAAGCTGCTGAATGAAACCATTATATGCTACTCCTTTCATTATTGCATTCCTACTCCTGAACATCTGCACAGGCATAGTCAATTGCCAGATGGCTGAAGCAACTCATTATAAACGCTCTCTTTTCCATTTATTTAACTTAACTTATCTTCAACTTCAACTTAAATTTAATTTATAGGGCTTAGTAGCTGAGCACTGAACATCACTCAATCAAAGTGAAGTAAATGGGAATAATGCATTGAGCAATTAAACAACTTACAACAAAATACAGGATTATTTAAGAGTAATGAGACTGAAAATAAATTTGAGTAACAGTCATTTAAAGGTCCAGAAAGCCTAAGATGGACTTAATCTGTCACTAATTCATTCATTCTACCTACTATCATCATTTGGTGGTTTGTGTAATAATTTTATAACTTGAATGTGTGATGGATAACTTCAAAATATGAAGTTGTTTGGAATGTGACAAGTTTTTACATCAAGAAATAAATAAGGAAAATAATAGACACTGGAAGATAATTAATGACTTTTTATACATTTGTAGCGTAATTATTCATAGCTATTTAAGAAAGAACAGGAAACATTTATAACCAATAAAACAGAATGAAAGAATGGTCATGCAACAGAAGTATATTGTCAAAGGGAGGAGGCAGAAGTTCTCCTTTATTATACACAATGATGAAAAAAGGAAATGTATATGAAAGTGTTACAGATAAAAAAATAAATTAAACATCATTCATGGTGAACTTTCGATTATAATTGAGACATCAAAGAGAATTTATTCAATAAAGAAATATACAATTCATGGAAAATAAATATCTGAGGAAACACAAGAAACTGGATAATGAAATCAAAATGCCAAATTACTGACTGCAATTTGTTTGTTTGTGTCTTTCGGCTTTTCCCGGTTAGGGGTCGCCACAGCGGAACTCCGGTCCGCTAATAATTGGTAGTTGATTTTTATGTGCCGAGTTACCAGCCCTGATGCACAACCTTCAACGAAGGTATGCCCATTCAGGCCTGTCTCCACCCAGAAGACACTCTAGCTGAGAATCGAACCGGACAGCGTCTTACTGTGAGGCGACAACGCTACCGCAGCACCACCACTGCGGGTCAAATTACTAACTGCAATAAAATAAGTAAATTGATAGTTCACTGGTTCTGAGGGGCAATGGATTAGGATACAGGTTTTTAAAAGGGTGTGGATAAGGCAAAAACTATGTTGGTTTAAGTGCTAAATGAGTAATGCACAACATTTCTGGTGAGAATTATGTTCAAATTAAGTCAACTGTATATGAAAAAAGTGAAAGAAAACTTACAAACATCTGGAAGCCATCAACAATATTACACTCACTATGCAAATTATTGAATAAATCACTGCAGTTATGAATGAGGTAACTAATGAAATGTTATGGATTAAGAGGCTTATGGTGTTTATAAATGAAAAGAACGAATGTATAATATGCCCCTCAGGTAAGAGGAAAAGTAGACACGATAGTAAGAGAAGGTGGTGTAGGTAGAATAATGTGCTCCAATGAAGGTTTATGATAATGTAAATCAAAATATTTATGGAAAATTTGAAAAGATATAAGCTGGCATTCACAGACATGCACTGCATGCTTACACAATGCTAGCATTTGAGAGTTGGCTAAGTCAGGCTGCATTCAGCTAAAATGACATGCATTTATACATTAAACTCTCCCTCAAGCTTTACAAGGCTGTTTTATATGAGAAATAGTGCTATGCTATACAAAATTTAAGTATAAATCCAAGCTATAGTTTTGAAGGAAGATGTATTGATTTGTTAATGAGTGTGGATCACACAGCAAATGTTAATACCTTTAGTAAGTAGATAACATGGCAGAAAATACAAATGTATGCAAAGTATGACAAAAATATCTGATAAGTCTTATTTTATTTGCAATATTAATGAATGCTTTGATAACAGTTTATAGAAAAAATGGAAATGGCAACAAAAATACATAAAGACAGAATTTTATTTGTCTTAGATAGTCTAATCATAATAGTGCAAGGAAAAAAAGTTTTTTCTAATGATGGTGATACTGAAGAAGCCTTAGAAAATGCTTTTTATTGTAATATAGTCAAAGATTTCTAGAGCATGATAGCAAATACCATCAAGAATGATTTAATAAAAATATAAATATGGTAATGATATGTTTTTGTTATAATGAAGGGCTGTATAGTGTTGATGTAATCTAATCACTAAATTACGTTTTTAGACTATGTGAAATAGTAGGTGCACAGACATTTTACTGACCCCTTTGTCTGCAAGTTGAGAGCTGTCTTGACCTTTGTGTGTAGGCTGCGTATGAAAGTAAAGGGTAGTTACATGATTCATCCAAAACAGTCATTGATATGGCTAGTTTGAGTGGAAGGGGTATGTATTTCACTCCAAGAGCAAGAGAGTTTTAAATAAATTACAGTACTCATTGTTTCTTTCACTTGTTTTATGATCAAATATCAGAGGTGTACAGAAGCTAGATGCCTTTTAGGGTAGGGCTGATGAGTCACACTGTATGTGGAAATAGAGGGCCATTATATGATTACTGTCAAATAAAAATGATAGGGCTTATTAGAGGGCACTGTATGTGTTCAACAACAGCAAATTTAAATATGTTACTGTTGCCATTATGTTTTTTATTCTCTTCTCAATGAGACATCACAAGTATACATGGTATGGGTGCATGTGTTTTTTTTCTTTTGGTGGGGCAGGTAATGTATGAAAGCAAAGGGCAATTGCAGGATCACTTCTGAGTGACTATTCATATGGTCTGTTGGGAACAGTACTTGTCAATGACTGCTGTGACCATTAAGTGCTTCTTTCACAGTCAGAGGTGGTGTATGTACCCTCTCAAATAGGACACATTCTACTGGGACTGTACCTGTGCATTTTCATTCAGTGTCTTTTTGCTGCTGTACCTGATAACCACAAATCCTCTTTTAATTGATCATGTAAAGCTGTTCTTTAGCAATGGTGATCTTCCCTAGATTCCCCTAAGGTGAAGGTCATCCAATGGGACCATAATTTAGATAGTCATGAGGCTTGTTTGCATATGCATCAACATTCCAGCTATGAGGTCATTTGTATAGTATTACTCAGTGAAGACTACCAGCCAATGGTGGCTTGGTGCACCACCCCCATATCTCTCTGATTGTGTGCTCTGCCCCTTCCTCTTAAGGACTGCAACAGCACATGGTTGTTTTTACCCTCTCCCTCAGGAGAAGCACTCCCATCCTTTCTACCAACTTCCATCAAACACTTCAGCTGCTATCTGAACTTGAGTGTCCTGGCCTGTAGTCAAGGTTTCACTCCTGTATACTATCAGAGCCAACCAATATGTGTATATGTCTTCTCTACCCAAGTATCTTAATAGAATTTCCTGAATTGTTTTATTGTGAAATGTCTTCAGGGGTAAGGAATACCTCATCTTATATACATGTAGTAAATCCAGAGTTTCAGAGTGCCTTTGTTCTAACAGTTTATCACACTGCTTGGTTTCCACATGGAGCTATTTGACCTCTACACAAAAGGATGGGAAAAATTAATATCCAGAATATATGCATACTATGTTCTCATTATATCAGAAGTAAAAATCCTGTGTATTTCACTAGACAAACATGATACTTTTTTCAGTTGTAACATGCCATGGCTATGTCTTGCTTTTAAGCTGATAAAGCATCAACGATATGCTGCATTAACTGAGGTTAGAATTACAGTCTTGGCTGTGCTTGGTAGCTGAATAGTGTTTGCTATTATCTGAAAGTTTCACAGTGAAGCATTAAAGGGGGACAGATATAGCCTTTGTAAAACAGGCGTCAGTAGGTTTAGTTCCTATAACTTTACTGCCACAGTCTGACGGTTTGCATTATATTCTATTTTCATTTTGGGTGCTGTATAGAACTCCTTCGGCTTACAATAAAGGCTAAAGTACTTCTCTACTGAGATGTTATTTACAGCACAGATAAAATTATATTTAGTTCTTCTGAATACAGGCTTTTTTGTCACTGGATTTATGCCCCCAGCTGAGACTCATGCAGAAAACTGCGTTACAATTCCAAACCATTAAAACCATTGTGTAAACTGTTTATAAATGTATAGAAAGTCGATAAAATACATTTTACAAACTTGGTAAAATAATAATAATAATAATAATAATAATAATTAATGGTTTGGAATGTTTTTATGGTACATATTGTTTTAACATGAATATTCATGAGCATTCATGATGTTTTTAATTGGATGGTTTTTATTGGTTAATTTACTTCCTAGAGGATTACAAAAGGCATTATTTGTTCTCTGACCCACATCTGATGAAGTGATTTAAACGAAAACGCTGGTTTTTAATGTGTGCGTTAATGTGTCTATATTAAAGTGGATTTTACAAGAACTCCGGCTTATTCCTGGTCTTGTGGTATCTTGGACTGATTTACTGGTTTATTTTGGTACCTTTGTGACTGTTTTTTCGAATTACCTTTTTAAGAATACCTACTGTGGAGTAACAGTGTCAGTTTTCTGGCAATAGACATAACATCTGTATTATGGCAGAGCTTCTGAACATTTAGTGACATAGTCCACCATGGCCAAGATATAGTGATCCCCACTGCTACATCTTACCAATGGCCCAACAATATCCATAGCAATGCATTCAAGAGGCACATCTCTAATCAGCATTGGAATCACAGGATTTGTGAATCTGTTCTATAGAGCTGTTTTGACACATTTTAGACAGGATAAACAAAAGTGTTCTATTTCTTTTTATAATTTTTGAACAATAATAGTCTGGCTGATACTCTGACCTTAGTTTTATCCATTCCTAGCTGAACTCCCATTATATTACTGTATGGAAGATTCATTGCTAATATCCTGTAAGATTTTGGTACTAATAACCGGCGTACAATTTCTTCTTTATTCTTACTCATCCTGTATAAGAGAGCATTGTTTAGTTCCAAGTAAGATTAAGAACTGGATTCAACATGTCCTCATCCTATCCCACTAATGCATCTATAGTCTGCCTTGCTCTCACTAAAGTTTCCTATACCATTGAGCTTTTTTTGAAGTTAATATCATTCATGACTTCATCTGTTAAGCTGGATCATTATTCTCACTTGTTTGTTTCAAAGGTGAAAAGTGCAGTTTCTTCTCCAGCAGACGCAAGTAAAGCTTCCTCTCCAAATGATAACACTAAACAAAAAAATTGCCTCCAGTATTCTTTTTTACTCACTCACTCACTCACTCACTCACTCACTCACTCACTCACTCACTCACTCACTCACCCACTCACTCACTCACTCACTCACTCACTCACTCACTCACTCACTCACTCACTCACTCACTCACTCACTCACTCTAATGCTTAGAGTACCCCTTGACTGGGGTTTTCTCTTTTAAATTGACATAAGTTTTTAGGACCTCATTCAGATTGTATTTCTTCCCCTTCTTCTACATTGTTTAGTTTTTTCATTGTGGCTAAAGTCTCCTTTTCAGTACACACTTGCTGCTTAGAATTCCCCATTTTAGGGGTCTCTGTTTCATTGTGACAGAAATTTTAGAATTATGTTCAGGTTGCACATGTTCCAAACCTCCTAATTATAGTTTTTTAATTGCGCCCCTTTACTAAATTTCCTTCCCTTCATTTCCACTTGTCATCTATATTCCTTACTTTGTAACACTTTCAAGTTGTATTATTTTATATAAGCTCCTTCTGTCTACTAGTTCTGTTCCTGCAGACTGTTCTGTCATGGGACATATGTACACCTTTTCTTCATGTACTTCTGCTTCACTATTATAACTTTCACTTAAGTGATTTTCTTTCAGGTCTGCATTTACACTGATCCAACATTTTGTGCTAGTAACTGCTTTGTGCTTATCTCAATACCTTACACTTTGTTCTCCTCAGTATTAATGCTGACATCTTTATCTTAATATACAGAGTGCTCTGGTATGTTCATAGTCATACCCATACAGTAGTTCCCTTAGCAGTTTCTAGGCTAACTCATTTTACTTTGTTATGACCTCATATTTCTAAATGTCTTTCAGAATAAATGGTTCAGTCCAGGTCCTACCCTCAGTTTTGATTCATTTAAATCTTTCCGTTCTTTCCATAACTTCCACAAGGTATTAAATTGGAAAAATCTTTTGCAACAATAGCATCATGGGTGACTTTAGGTACTAATGGTACAGGAAGAATTATCTTTTCTAGGATGGTCTGAAACTCTCAAGATGCAATGAGATATTCTTTTTTTCCCTCCATGAACACAAATTACCTGCTGCTTGTTACTCAACCTACATTTGCACGTACAGGGACTCTTAACTAGAGAAACCACTCCACTTGAATTCATTACACCTTGTAGTTTTTTGCCTTTCAAAATATCATGTACTAATTCAGTTATTGCACAATGAGAAAATACAGATTATAGAGGTTTAACATCGGCATTGTCAAATTCCGTAGGTATTTCTTTCTGAGCTTATATTCAGAAATTTGCACATTTTTAACAGTATCATTTACTTTACTGATACAATTTTTGATTGCATGGCCTTTCTTCCCACACGTGTAACAGGTCTGGCAGTTGTCTTAGTGGATTAAGGGACTGCTAACAAGCTACTTCTTCTGGTCCAGTGGCACAGGATTTTATTCATAGGATCATAGGCTCATAGGAGGTTACTAGGCTATTGACCTGGAGGTCATTTCAAGACTAGCCATTTCAGCCCAATGTAATACCATAAATACTGTAGTCAATACCCAGGATTGTATTTAGTAATGGCTGCCCATGTCCAGGAGGGTTGTGGACACTATCCCTGGTAAGAATTTACAGTGCCCCATCCACTCGTCCAAGTTTCTTTTGAACAGTGTCATACAGGTGCTCTGCTTCACATGAATTTGCAGCCTATTCCAAACATGCAGCAGTTGCTGGGAGACAAATCTGTCCGTCCAGCACATCTTATTTAAGTTGCAGGCCATATTTGGTCCCAGGAATGGGTCACTCTAGTCCCGTTTGATTTATGGATGTGCAGCAATTTCATTAGGTTTGGGTCGGAGATTGCTCTGTAAGCCAGGCATAAGTCTCCCCTAAGAAGTCTATACGATACTGAATATAGTGACAGGGACTTTAGTCAGTCTGTGTAAGGCACATGCTGGAGTCCCTTGATCTTTTTTGTTAGAAACTTCTTTGGTCTCTCCATTTGCTGCAGGTGCTTTGTACAGTACATGCCAAAAGGGGCATTATTCTCAATTATGGGCCAATTAGTGATAATTAAGTTGTTATACTCAATTATGGGCCTGATTATTGACAAGTAGAGAGGTTATAACCTCCTTTGCTCTAGATGCGATGCCTTTGCTAATCAGTTGTGCTACATAAAAAGTCTCCCTTACTACAGTAGACACATGGTGGTCAAAGTTAAGGTTACAGTCTACTTGTGATCCCAGATCCTTTACCACTTTGTAGGTACATAGGGTATTGCTATTAATTTGATAGTCTGAAGGGACATTGTTTTTACCGAAGGGAATGATGATGAATTTCTTTGCATTTAGTTTGAGACCATGACTAAGACACCAGTCATTGGTCTGCTTAAGACCTTCCTGAAGTATACTGACATCATTTGGGGACTCAATAATTGCACCAATTTGGCAGTCTTCTGCAAACTTGGTCAGCCACAGCCCCTTAGTTTTGGCCTGAACCTCTGAGAAGTATATACTAAACAATAGGGGGCCCTGCACTGACCCTTGTAGCACCCCATTGGTGACATGTCTGGTGATTGATGTGGAGTCACCCACTTTCATAGTATGTGACCGGTTTGTGAACCAGTTAACAACCTATCTTACAACAAAGGGTTTACATTCAGTTTACTAAGTTTATCTATAATGCCTGAGTGTGGAATTGTGTCAAAGGCCTTGGCCAAGTTGAGGTATGCTGTGTGCACAGATTTGCTTCGTCAATAGCCCTAGTCACATTTTTGAAAAAATCCACCAGGTTTAACAAGCAGGATTTTTCCTTGAGAAAGCTGAATTGGGTCAGATCAAGGGTTTGAAGGTCACCTATATTTTTATTTATAAGGTTTCATGGCCTTACAGATGAGGCTGGCCAGACTTATGGGTCTATAATTCTCCAGGTCTGCTGCTAAGCCATTTTTGTGGTGGGGAATAACTGTTGCTGTTCTCCATTCCACAGGAACAAAATCTGTAGTTAGGTTGTGATTGAATAGGGTACTTAATGGTGATGCTAGTTCATGTTTTAGTTTGTTTAGAAGACAGCCTGGGATGCTGTCTGGTCCCATAGAGGCTGTGTTTTTTTGCGTTAGACAAGGCTTTAATGACCTGATCTTTGGATATGTAGGGTGGGGGGGAAGTTGGGGGCAAGGTTTGTGATAAGTTTGGAGGGGATAATGGAGAGAAATTTTCACCAAATATGTCCACCAGCAGGTTTGCTATCTCTGTGGGATCAGTGTATTTGATACCGTTAGTCACTAGTTCGGCACATGCTTGGGTCCTACCTTTTAGGCTGCGTACATAGTTGTAAAAGGCTTTATGGTTATCCTTGGCTGTGATTACTAAGTTTTTTCTCAGTTACCCTTAGAGGATTTGACTCGTTGTCTTATTTGAATGTTGAGGCTGAGGAGGGTGCTTTTCCATTGTTGGAGCCTCGCCTTAGTTTGCTTAGATAGCAACATTTTGCATTTGTTGTAAAGTTTGTTGATGCTGGATGTCCACTAGGGTAGCTTGTTTTTACTTAGGGCTCTGACTTTGATTCTGTCTGGAACAGCCAAGTCTATATACTTATACAAGTGATTGTACATGGCTTTAGTGTAAGGTTTGGTGTAGTTACCACTTCCAGCTAGGGGTAGGGCTTAGAATGCATTTATACCTTCCCTAGGAGGGTATAACTTGCCTTGTGAAGTTTTTTAGTCTGGCTTCACCCTTTGTGAGTTCTGGTGTTAGTGCCAGTTCAAAGGCAACTGATTTGTGGTCAGATTTAATTAATTTGTCATGTTAGTGAGGACCAGATCTAGTATGTTTGTTCTTCTTGCTAGAATTTGAACAATTTGATCCAGGGCATTTAAGTTAACAAAGTCTAGGAACTTTTGTGCTAGTGAGTTAGAGCTAGAGGAGGTTTCCCAGTTGATGGTGGGATAATTGAAATCCCCCATGATCAGAGTGTTTGGCAATATTTGGATTGACTCCAGTTTGGTCAAGTAGGTCTTATGCGCATCATGTTCCATTAAGGGGGATCTATAACTAGCTATGGCTTGAATGGGAGTCTTGCCCCCAGTAATCTGAACTTGGAGTAACCCCATGGAGTTGTCCTGTCTAACTAGTCAGGAGGTGAATTTATCTCTACTATAGATAGAAACACCACCTCCTTTGGTTCCTACACTTTCGTGTGGTCTGAAGGTATGGAAGGCATTGTAGCCTTGCAAGGCCAGCATACTCTCTGAGGCCTTGAACCAGGTTTCTGTGACTGCACAGATATCTACATCCTCCAGTGATAGGAGTGCTTCCAGGGTGTTCAGTTTTTGGTTTAAGTTTCTAGCATTTAGCAGCATTACCCTTATTTTGTTATGATTGGCAATTATCACATTGGCAGTTTTGTTTTTGAGGCATTGCCTAAGGGGGAGGCAAGGGCCTTTGCCAGCAGCTGAAAGCCTAGTGGTGCCAGGTGCAAACCGTCTCTGGCAAAGCAGCGAGGTTTGTCAACCATGTCATCCTTGGCTGACAGAAAGTAGAGCTCCTTTGAATGATACCAAAAGAAAGCCAGTCATTGAAATCGATCATTTTTTGTTTATATTTTGGCTTTATTCTAGGTGAGAGTAATATGCTGCTCAAGGCTAGGCACATACCAGCCTGGGACACATACTCAGAGAGCTCAATCATGTCTCTTTTCCTGTAGCCCAGTGAGGTACATCTCAAGTTGTTCACCCCAACAGGAGCTATGACAGAGTCATAATGGTACTTGTTGCCAAGAGACCTGAGTGCATGCATGGTCTGATGAATCCTGGCACTGGATAGGCAGCTGACTGTGACTTTCTCCTTATCTAACCTGGTGAGTGGGACATCTGTGTCTCTCACTATGAAGTCTCCAATGACAAGAAAATTTGGTTTATGAGTGTTATGCTTTAGGAGCATGGTAGGTGAGACACTGGTGTTGCTATGTGTCTTGGGTGCTGTGGGAACTGTGTTAGTTGTAGCAGTCTTGTGTTTTGGAGGTCTCTGGTGTTTTGGTACATTTTTTGAGAGAACCTCTGCTTATGTTGATTTGTATGTTGGATGTGTACTATGGTTATGAGTAGTTATACTATGTGTATGAGTAGTGTTGGGTGAGTTGACAACTTCTTCCGTGTTGCTACACTGCCTCAGGAGACCCAAATCAACAAGGCTGTCAGGAGAAACAGAGGTAGTCCAGCTGTCCATAATGCTAGGTTTGAAGAACCATTATCACAAAGGGGGGCTTTCAGGACTGACCTAGGAGGTGCTCTATAGATGGGTATTTCTGAAGGGGATTTTGGCTGGTGGTTTAATAGGTCAGGGCTCACTAGCAATACTTCTTAGACCAGAAATGTAGTAAAGATGAAATCTACACTAATGTACTACAACTGTACCTTAGGGAAAAATCATTGAAATTATCTGTCCTGCTATGTTGCACAATTGTGCTGCAGTGGGTGGTGCTGTGCAATGTGCAAACAAGCAGAAACCTGCTCAAACATGGGGCTTAAATACCAGAAGCTAAAAACTTAAAAAAATTAAAAAAACTCAAAAGAACCAATGAGGGTGCTTATTACAAGCCCTAGACCAACCACCCTTCCCCAGACAGGCTCCAGTCAGCACTCTTCTCTCACAAGGGTGCAGAAGGGCCCCTTCCAATCAAATATATCTTGGAAAATGTGCTCAGAATACAGCAGTCACTACAAGCAGATCCAGATGTAGCAAACCTGTATCTGGACTATGCTGCAGCTACTAGCTACACTAATGTAGGTGGCAAACACTAAAAAAATTTTTAAACAGAAGAAAAACAGCAGTGAGACACTAAAAAAATGTCTCCCTCATTGCCTAACAGTATGCTTCTGAGCAATTCACTTAACCAGACACTACTCCTGGGGCCTGAGTCTGAAAAGGTAAATGGAGATCAGTGCTCTACCCCAGAAAATAAACAAATTAACTCAGTAATGTGCAAATGGTACTTAAAAGACAAAGCTGATTTGTTATCCACTGGTTTAAGCTTAGTTGCACCTATGGAATTTCATTTGATAAAACATGTTCAACTGCAGTAAGGAATTTATCTATAATTTTGGGATAATTTTCTTATATTAACAAACAATGCTGTTTTAAATCTACCAGCAGTAAGAAAGTATACCATTTGTGCTTTAATATTAGAATGTGGGTCTAACAACAGTTTTAAAATATGTTTAGCATCATTCATTTGAGCTCTTAACATCTAATAGGCATTACAAGGTGAGCTGTGAAACTTAATAGCTTGCAATAAAGGAGTGACAGCTGCTCTAGACAAAATTTGTTTTTTCAGTTTATCCATCCATCCATCTATCTACCCATCCACAGCCCTTTTTTCCCATTTTGTAGTTTATCATAGTCTAAATATTCTGCACCCTCTATTTCCTCACATACCTTTTAAAGCATATTCTGTCAATTGTGAAATGAGGATTTTTACTCAGCCATTTTCTCCAGTTATTTTGTGTTACATATCATTCACGATAAAACAACTATGATCCTATATTATCTTCCTTACACAGATTCTTTAATGGAGCTGTAGTTCTGGGACTCACTAACGCATTGGTTTGAAGTTCTACTCGCTCCTTTAAGTTCACAAAATGGTGGTCTGAAGCCATTAATCTCTGCATCAGGGTTTCATTCAGTTTCTCCATGACATATTTTGGTTCTGCAAACATTTTAGGAGAAACACAGTTAGCTTTGTATTTGGTAACTGCCAGTGATTCAAACAGTTCACATCATGATTACTGTAAATCATTCATTCATTAACAGCTTGGAATACAAACTACAAGCCAAGTACCAAACCAGTAAAAACAAATATGAAGGAGCCAAGCCAGGACACGCTTGATAGGTTTTATTAAGCACTTTCATCTCACAATGGAAACTTCATCAGAATGACATTCAAGCAAACCCAGCCCAACTTATATCCCTGTTATCAATTAAACAATTACCTACAACAATCTTTCCTATAAGAAAGAACACTCCCCAAAAAAGACACACAATGCAATATAATCTACTTAGTGCTAACTACATATCCTAATTTAAAAAAAAAAAAAAAATATATATATATATATATATATATACATATATTTTATAAACAAAACTTTCACATATTGTTCTTAATAACTAATAATAATACTTAAATATTATTTTAAAAATCATAAAACCATTATTGTCCAAAAATTATAGAAGATGAATAGAATAAAATAAAATAAAATAAAAATAAAATGAAATGACATAAAAAATACATTATTTGCATTTACATAAAACCTTCTGCTTTCAGCCTTAAATTGGAACTTATAGAAATAGCACTATTCAAACCTGGATATTTTGTGGCATTAGTTCTAATTTGCCATTTTAATTCTTTTAATTCTAAATAATCATTAAGTGGACCTCCTGTATCCCCTAATATGACCTGCTCTAAGATAATAAATTTAAATTCATAACCTTCATTAGTAAATACATGTGCAGTTAGGGCATTTTTCATATCTTGTCTGCCTATAAATGTTTTTAATACCAGTTATATTTGGTATCCCGAAAATCCACAAAGACAGCTTGGACCCACCACTGAGACCTATTGTCTCAGCAGGTGGGTCAAAAACCAATTCTTTAGCTAAATATGTGGATGTAAAGACCAAGCAAATTTGGATACAAAAACAAACAATTTTGAAAGGTTCTTGGGACCTTTTGGGTATTTTGAATACTAATTTGTATCATGAAGAATTAATTTTTGTTACTATAGACATTATCGACTTGTTTGGCTCCATACCATATGAGGCTGGTATCATGATGTTTGAAGAAGAAATATTTGCCGATAGTAGTTTGACCCATGAAGAAAAGGTAGTGTGCACAGGCTTAATGGATTTAGTACTGAAAAACAATTTTTTCATCTTTAATGGAGAATGTTTCCGGCAGTTACAAGGAGTAGCAATGGGTGCTGCCTGTGCACCTACCTTTGCTAATTTAGTTTTAACAAATTGGGAAAAGAAATATATTTTGGGATCAAAATATGAGAAATACTGGACATTATATAAAAGATTTCTTGACAACATCATTATATTTTGGATAGGGGGCATAGATATACTGGATGAGTTTATCAAATACATGGAAGAAACTTCAAAATTTTTAAAGTTCACATATAATTATTCCAAGACCAGCATTCCATATTTAGATATAGAAATAACCCTAGAAGAAAAAACCTTCCAAACAAGTGTTTATAGGAAACCCACCTATGTAAATTCTTTTTTACATTTTAATAGTGCCCATCCGTTGTATTGTAAAAAGAATCTAGTGAAAGGGCAGTTTGTAAGAGGGTCGAGAATGACCAGTAAGGATGACAAATTTGTAGTTGAGTGTGAGTTGTTACAAAAAAATGTTTCTTGAAAGAGCATATCCAGAGAAATTCATCAAAAGTTTGAGAATAGAGGTAGAAAAGGGTAGAAGGGACAGGTTTAGACCTATACTTGGGTCGAATAACGAAGTGAAAGTGATAGAAGAAAAGAAAGATGAAAATTTTCAACAATCACTTATTCTTGAATATAATTTACTAAACAAGAACGTAAAGACAATATTTCAGAGAGAATGGGAGAGATTTAAAAACCTTACAGACTTGGAAGTGTTATCTACCCATGTGCCTAAAGTTATATCCAAAAACACTATTAGTATAAAAGGATGTTTAGAAAACAGTACTGATACCGAAAGGAATAAAGAAATAGGAGGTAGAACAAAAACTGGAACTTTTAAATGTGGTAGGTGTAGACAATGTGACTACATTTTGAATAAAGAAAAAATATATTTGGAAGGGAGAAAAAGATGGTTAAAAAGCAAGGCATATTACAACTGTGAATCAAGGGGGCTCATGTATTTGGCTACATGTGTGGAATGTCCTTCTTTTTATGTTGGAAAGACGGAAAGGACACTAAAAAGAAGAATATATGAACACATGTATGATGTCAAGAAGGAAAAGGAAACAAATGCGATTTTTAGGCATTCCAAGGTTTGTGTAGGGTCCAAATTTCAATTTTTTTGTTTTGGACCAAATAGTAAGTGACAACAGAGGGGGCCCCTGGGAAGAATTAATAGCCTATAGGGAATTGTGGTGGCAAGTGGCCTTAGAGGCAAATAGGAAACCGGGTTTAAATGAATATATATCCATCCAACCCCTTTTGAAAATAAGGGCTGAAAAAACATGAATAGAAAGTTGTGATAACCCAGGTAACCAGTAGATGGCACCATTGTCTACATGAAATTATCATTATACAAAGCACTAGGTTTGCAATAATGAAACCTAATTCATTTTATTTTAACTTATTTATACACTATTTATAAGGGGTTTCAAACACAAATTTTTAACAACATTTTACAAATTTATTGGGAAGTATTTAATTATTCTATGCTTATTTGATTATATGTATTTATTCAGGAAGAATATTTATGAAATTAAAATGGTGTACACATTTAACAATTAATTGAAACTGCATGTGATTTGAAGGCTTATACTGGAATATACAAATACGATTGGTTCCTTGTTTTTAAATTTATATAAAAGGTTAATTATGAACAACTGTTTTTATCTGATGAAGTCCATTTGTGACGAAAACGCTTAGGCTGGGAAGGCGTTCATGGTTTTGGCATTAGCGTGTTTTGCTGTGGATTTATATCAACTTATAATAAACTTTGAAGGTTTTTTTTCCCTTCATTTCACTTCCAGTTTCATTTGTTTGGTACATGGTGTTTGGCAACACCAACTTTGGTGTTTTTTCTTAGTGTGCACAAATGTCCATTTCATTCTGTCATATACGCTAACACACATGTAATGTTTATATTGTTTAAATGTCAGAACACTCCCAACTCACATAGCATCAGAGGTATGCCATGGTGCACAATGTGTATTACTTTCAGTATATATCAGTTAGTATACCCAGAGAAATAGCTCCCATTCTGAATCACACAGGCTAGGTGATGAAAAAAAAGATGGTACCCATTTGTAAGTAAAACTGACATGGTTTACACTGCCAAAGAGATGCATGATGTAGTATACCCCTATATGACTCTCTTTGAATGTGTGCTCAGGCACACTTTTATAACCTTCTGACTACTTATAGTGTGCATGTGCCATTTATGCTATGGCTGACTATATAGATGACCATGTGTATCATTGGTAATGCAGGCTAGAATTTCTTCTGTTTATGCAAAATGTGCCATTCAAAGACATCTGCCATCAGCAACATTTTTTGTTTGTTTCTTTTTTATTTTTATTTTTTACTTTGAGAGATACATAACACTAGGCTTCTGTTAAGCTGACCATGATCAGATGACATGTCTAAGTTGGGTTGTATGCTGGGTTTAAAGTGCATTTTGTTACAGATGATGAGTGTTGCTCACTTTAGAAAGTGAATATCATTTAGGCTGTTTTAATGCCTGTATTATCACTGAATTGCTGGATGTCATAGATGTTTGCCTATGTCTTTTGTACATAAATGCCTCTATAATGTTTTTCTTATAGAGACATGCTGCATATGGCTTAAATACTGTAGGATATTTTGATTATTTTTTCTTATTTGCACATCACTTTTACTGGAGGTATTATACTATCAGTCTAAACAGCATGAAATGTTTTCAAAGTAATGCACCTTTGGGACTTTACATAAACTAGATATACTGTCCCCATGCCTCTGTATAGCCATATACATCCCATTCTGTATGCAGAACAGTTTTTTATCTTGGAGGATTCATTATCTCTAAAGAACAGTCATCTGTGAAGAGGAAGGACTAATTCACGGAGAAGGAGAACAGAGCACTTGCTAATGTTATGTGGTCGTGTTGCATGACAATGATGTGCTATGAGGGCAGCAAACCTGGAGAGGACTGGATGCAGGATATGATCACTATGTATGTAGCTACTTTTGAGAGACATACAAGAAGCATTATGACCTGAACATGCCATCTGACAGATGAGCATCACCTTACATGATACAAGGTATCTGATATCAGTGGGCTCTGTAGCTCTGTCTCTGGTGGGAGAGAGACATCATAACACTGACTCTAGATAAGACTTTTCTGTTGCCTCAGACAACGTGGGAGTAACAGAAGATAGGTGAGCTATTGCAATTGTACAGGCTTCAACAGCAGAAGGGCTCCCTCTTTTGATGGTTTATGACAGTGGCAACCATTATGCCAGTCACATGCTGTAGTGTGAACGTCTCCTGTAACAGCAGTACATTGCTGTTATTGGCAATGGGCATTTTGACCATGAAAGTGGTGGCATGCAATTGTTTGGTCATAACATTGCATAACATGTCAATGGTATTGTATTTTTATACATTAGTACCATGAATAAGACATGCACTACATGTGATGCGCAATATCAGTCATCCTGCTGGGGACTAGTGTTGGCTAGCCATGACCTGGGGGTGTGGAAATGTACATAATACAGAATGATACTGATTGTTCCATGCTTAGATTAGGTGAGTTAATGCTGCCATATGGGATTTTGCAGTCTCTCCATCTTGGTCACTTGTGTGTTCCCATGGAAGCACGGTGGCACATGAATATGATATCTGTGCTCAGAGCTGTATATCTGCAACTGCTGGCTTTTACTAACAAAGCATCTTAAACTATTCAGATATTTATTTCCTCCATACTGAGACTTTCTTTGACACGGTGTGTAATGCCAGAAAACAGCAACACCAGAGGGACCATATTCTGTTGAATCATTCCAAACTATTGTTGCTGTTTAACCATTTGCAATTCACACCCAGTTTAACAATAGTGCTGTCTTGACATGACCCTTCCATATTTTGACCCAGGTAGACATACTTGTCCATTTGAAATTTACTGTAGGTGCAGTCCTTGGACAGGAGCCATTTGTAAGTTTGCACAGACTTGTGCAATCACTCCATAGAGGGTGTAGAACATCTTTGTAAAAATACATTTTCCAAATACATTTTTGCTGACATGTCTATGTAAATACAAATGACTCTGAATGCTGAAAACTCTGACACTTCATAAAAAGCAATACACACAGTATACATTAGGTTAATCATAATCACATAGTCACTAACATACTTAATCCTGAACAGTAATATTCTAACTCTGAGGTCATCATTGTCACAGGGGAAAGGACATGGTGACTCTCAGTTTCCCTAATATACCAAACACAGGATATCTGCAACATTCTCCCTCGACATTTTCATACCTTTCAAATATATATTCAGTTGCGCATTATATACTCATTGTACCATATACATTACCATTTTAAACACAGTCACACTTGAACACTACTCACACAAGCATGATTTATAATTATATTCCCATAGCAGGTATACCTCAGTTGACTATGACATATAGCATTGCACAGTGGCAAGTGATATGACAACACCCACTGTGGCAATCCTTTGGTATCATTTCCAAATCCTACACCACATGTTGTACCACATTCCTTCTCTCATGGCCCTTTAACACTGGATGATGTAGCTAAGGACCCCTCTATGACTGATTTCTGACCAGACTTCATTTGCTGTTGGCTACTTGAACATATGTACAGTGAAGGCACTGTTGCACAGGCAATGAAGATACGGGGGCACAGTGGGTGCCTTTGCTGGCCATATTAGTCGTATCTTGCATAATTCTGTCTGTTGTTGTCACTGTTTGGCCTTATTGATGATAAGCTACACAAATGATGATTCCAATGCTTACTGTCTTACATAAAGTTTTTGTGTACCCAGATCTGATGTATATAGTGAACGTAGTTTACCTACAAGGAGGTAAAGTCTATGATGCCTATTGCTATCACATCCATGGTCTTGGGTACATCCCTTTATTATTTGTAGTTCAGTAGTTTTGTGCTATATCTATTTGTACTAGCTGTGCTCATTCAACCTGTGCACAGCTACATTGTGCCCACTGTGTAGTATGCAATGTGACTGAAGTTTTTTTCCTGACAGTCACAGGGATCCCCATCAGCTTGTGATAGTCTATTATTTATCCCAAAAGGCCATTTTACTCTCCATATCTACTAGTAACCAGACTTCCATTACTGCTAACAGTGAATCAGTCCTTTGTAATGGCCCTCAATCTCATTTCTCCTATACACATGGTGACAGTCAGTTCCTATTTGTTCCCCCTACTGGGTGAGATAACTTGTCACTCAAGAACATTATTCACACAGCCATAGGGATTTAAATTTAAAGCCCACCAGTCCCCATGCATATCTCAGTACAAATCAAATGGTTAGCATGCAGTAGACATATGCAAGGAAAACTCAAGAGGTTAACATGAACTAGGTATATGTAAGGAGGAATCACCCACCTCCATAGGTTTATAGGTTCATATGTTGGTACTAGGTTATTGGCCCAAGGGCCTACGTAAGCCTAGCCAGCAAAGTTCCATGGCTTATGCCATCCAAGAAAGTTATTTTCATGTGCCACTGTCAAGCAGACTCACAGAAGTGATCCCCGAGGTGTATTTCCTATTTCCCATGAGTGATGGACTTTCCTCTGCAATGCTCTACCTTCTTGTAATCCAGAGCAACTATTGTTTCTGCATGACCCTTGAAACCCATGTTCCTTTCTCACCTCCCGGGGAGAGGCAAACAGCTTCCATATTCCTCTTCCTCAAGTTGGGTTCTCCATTTCCTGGGCCTCTATTCAAACATAAGTTTTCCATGAATTCTGGACTTCATCCCTCTATGTCATGAAGCTGGTTGATAATGTATATTTGTGGGCTGCGCAGCTGGTCTGTGGTGGTATAGGGCAGACAGCCTTTTTAGTGTTTTGCAGCCACCAGGAAGGTCTTTATATCTGTGTTGTTTGCATACAACAACACTGTACCTGTGTATATGCAGTATATCTTCAGCTGTGCAAAGATATTTTCCACCATTTTGCTGATTTCAGTATCTAACTGGGTAAACCATTCATTACCTACTTTTCACATACAGCATACAGGAATCATCAGCCTTAGTTGCAGGACAACCAGCATCACTTGAGTGGAAGAGACTTACAATATTTAAGTACCATGACACACTTAAATACTTCAGTATCTACAGAAATGCACTTTAATAGTTTAGCAGTTGTGCTTCTTCACTAAAATCACTAATAAGGTACCATTTCACTCTATTCTCTATATCAGTGTCTTGTACTCTTGGCTTCTGTGTCAGATGTGGGCAATCTGTGATCATTCATAGAGACACACACACACACACACACACACACACACACACACACACACACACACACACACACACACACACACACTACACTTTTCCACAGGAGAAGCTACTGATTTCTGTACAGTGACATCACCTTCTTGTGCCTATAGTACATACTGTCAGCAAGTAGATAAATCTGATATTAAGGTCTCAGTTACTGAACACTCTTACAATGATCCAAACAAAAATATTAAATTGCAGAAGTTCATAGGTTCATAGGTAGGTACTAGGCTATCGGCCCAAGGGCCTAAGTAAGCCTAGCCAACAAGGTTCCCTGGCTTACGCCACCCAAAAACGTTAATTTCCTGTGCCCCTGTCGAAGAGAGCCACAAAAGTGATCCCCGGGGTATATTTCCTATTCACTCATCAAGATTTTTCTTGAAGAGTGCTAATGAGGAACTTTGCTTGACATAGATGGGTAGGTTGTTCCAGAGTATAGGAAGTCTCTGGGATAGGAATCTATCCTTCCAGCACATCCTGTTTATTGTTGTGAGAAGGTTTAGGTTCTTAGAGCATGTAGCTCGGAGGGATTGGGATTTCTTTAGGTGTAGCATGTCCAACAGCTCTGGGTTTAACATAGCTTTATATGTTAGGCAGAGATCTCCTCAGAGAAGACAATATGCTGCAGAGTAAAGCTGGAGTTTTTTGAGATGGTCAGTGTAGGGCATCTGTTTGAGGCCAGTAATCCTCTTTGTGAGGTACTTCTGTGGCCTTTCCAGCTGCTGCAGATGTCTTGTGAGGTACATTCCAAAAGGGGCGTTGTACTCTATAATGGGTCTAATGAGTGCCGAGTAGAGGGGAACAATGATCTCTTTTTTCCTGGACGAGAACTCTTTTGTGATGGGGTATGCCACACAGAAGGATTTCCTGACTACTGTGGCGATGTGATTATCAAAGGAGAGACTACTGTCCATCTGGGTCCCAAGGTCTCTTATCACACATTCGGTGTTAAGTAGACTGCCGTTTATGTAGTAGGTCATGGATACAGAGATTTTACCAAAGGGGACGACAATGCACTTTTTGGCATTGAGCTTGAGGCCATGCCTCTGACATCAGGCATATATCTCAGTGAGGCCCTTCTGTACAATGTCTGCATCATTTGGGGACTCAACTATGGCTCCTAGTTTGCAGTCATCTGTGAACTTCATTAGCCAGAGGCCTTCTGTGTTAACCTGTACTTCAGAGAAAGAGATCAAACAGGAGAGGTCCCAGGACTGAACCCTGTGGTACTCCACTTGTTACTGGTTTGAAGTCAGATTTGGAGTCTGCAACTTTTACAGTGTGGGTTCTGTCAGTGAGCCAGTTGGCAACCCATCTTGTGACGTAGGAACTTATACCTAGTGTAGTGAGTTTAGCTATAATTCCAGACTAGGGAATGGTGTCGAAAGCCTTGGCAAGGTCAAGATAGGCTGTGTGAACCACCTTACCCTCATCTACAGCTTTGGTGACTGCCTCAAAGAAGTCGATCAGGTTCAGAAGGCATGATCTGCCTTTCACAAACCTGAACTGGGTGGGGTCCAGAGTTTGTAGGATACCAATGTCATTGTTTATGAGTTCCATGATGATACGTTCCATGGCCTTGCAGACCAGGCTCATCAGGCTAATAGGGTGATAGTTCCCAGGATCAGTGGTGGATCCCCTATGAAGTTCATAGTCAAAGAGGCTCTGTTCAATAAAGGTGGATGCCACTAGTTATACCAATGCTGGCAGATTTCTTTTTATAAACTAATAAATAAGACACCAGCCATAAGCTTTATATAAATTAACTAGATTATTTCACTTAAGAGAATAAGCAAAACATAAAATGATTACTTGATAAGCCAGTAAGTTAATTACATAGGGAAGAATTAAAGAATATTTCTTAAGCAGTTGTCAAGAGAATAATTCCATCTACAACTAAATAGATGGTTCCTACTACTTTTTTTTACAAGAGATTGTTGTGTAAATACCACTGTGTCACTAAAATATACAGTGGCTACAGATGATGTACAAGAAAATAGTTTGAGATTTAGCGTACAGTTTTTCAGAAAGCAGGCTGTACCTTTCCTTTTACAGTTGTTAAAAAATTGCTTTGCAGCCACAGATTTGAATATAGTTAATCAAGTATTCCATTATCCAGGATGAAAAATAAAGTAAATATCAAGAAAAAACCGGAGGTAATAGCGATAACGTTGTTTGCATTTTAGATGTCTTTACAACTGATTAAGTTTTACATTTTGTAACCAATGTACATATGCACCATCTAGTGCTTAAGTCAAAGTTGTGGTAAAAGCACAATCATTCGATTTCCATTTATTTGAGAGACCATTTCACTGAAGATTTATTTCTTGCCTAGAACATGTCATATTAAGTAAGGGGTTTAGTGGCAAAGCCCATTGTATGATGGAGTGCTGGAGTCAGCCCTCCATTTCACTTTTACACTTTTAATTTTTTCATTTGGTGAAGCAAATAGCCCCTTGAATAACTGAGACTCAATAAAATAAATCATTTGACTACAGTGTTGCAGCATCCAGTACAGATGAGATGTCTGATATGGTGTGGGAAACATGCAGTATTTCAAAACATTCTGCATCATATTTAGGAAGATCATACGTCCACTAATGTGTCATAGCATTGTGTTCAGGGACATGCTCATCATCATGGCTGCTGGTGCCTGTGAATTGGCAAATGTCTCCTATAGGTGTCTCAAACCTACTAGGTGTTAATACATGGATAACTGTGCAGTTAGTATTGGTATTAGCCATTCCCATAGCCTGTGGTACTGTGAGCTGTTAGCACACCTCAGATATTGGTACAAAAGTGTCTCTGCCAACTAACTTCCAATCTATTATTTCTTGTCTAGTTAGGGTCTGGAAGGAAATCTTTAATACAGTGCACCATCATTGATGCTGTTATCAAACCAAAGCAGCCACACATATTAGGATGCCGACTTTGTGTGCGTCTTGCTGTGTCATACCACTGGTAGGTGCAGTAAATGTCATTCAGATGTTCTGTTTCCTTCAGTACCCTTAGACGTATTGACATTATTTTCTTACGTCTCCATTGTAGACTGATGTCTACACTGTCCATGTCATTTTTAAATTAGATGGTGTATGTCAGCATGCTCATTATCATACCATGCGGTACACTTGCTCTCACTTCCTACCTTCATTTTTGTTGTGCTCCTGAATAAGAAATACACTGCATACCAGTACATGAATCTCTGTAACTTAATGTTTAGCACTGGGCATTTCTAAATTATACCTTAAAACTATTACCCTATAAACTAAGAATCAAAGAGTTATATAATGATTCTGCATGGAATACAAACATTTAGAAAGACATCTTATAATGGCTTACAGAAAAGTGGTTGAGCAGTATTTATCCAAAGGCCAAGTTAAAAACTTGCTGTGAGAAATGCCACAATTTGAGTTATGATCTGCAGTTTAAGATTAGTAGAGGTGCAAAAAGCAAGTGAGAATGTGTGCAAAATCATGTAATCGTATTTCTTTATGAAAATTTAAAACAATGGAAAAAGATACTGTGCAAAAAATATAGTTTCTGTGAAGATTTGACAAAAAATGTAAAACATAAAAAAATACTGTATGGAAATAGTAATTGTTTCATCTGTGAAAATGTGGCAGGGCTTTAAAAGTGAAATAATTTCAATCAGACAGGTAGACATACTCTTGCATTAGCAGGGCTTAGTCAACTACATCGTTCCTATTTTATAGTCTTGTTTATTTAGCTTGGAACATTCCAGAAGCTAGTTAATTCTGTTGTGTGAAAATGCTGTTTGAATTTTAATTTAGACTCTGCAAGAAATAAGAATAACTTATTGACCTAATGTAGGAAGAAGGAGTAAGTTGGCAAAAGTTTATTTACTAATGTCATGTCAGCTAGTAATTTTGACCCCAAAGCATCATTCTGGAGTTTTTGGAGCAAAGTCTCTATTTTTAGAGATTCATTAGCAGTTGTTCAGTCAGTCTTCATGAGTGCCTTTTGTGGACTATCTTCTACTCAAAATCAATAAGTTAATTTTAATTTATTTGGCTGTTTGCATTCTAAAACATATATTTAAAGATAGATTACAGATGTATTCTGTTAGTGGTAATATTGTAATTAGCTGTTAGCAGTTTTTAGTGTCATCTGTCTAGTCAAATCTTTATTGTACATTTTCATGTGCAATAACATATCTGCCTCTGTATTAAGTTTCAAAGTGTATTGCTTAATTTCCTTAGGCAAAACAAAAAAATCATTACCCACTCTCTATAATTTGTATTGGTAGTTTATTACTTTTTTTAAGGTAATTATATAAAACTGGTGAATTATAAATGTTGGGATCTGCTTTTTGAATAAAGAGTGCTTAGCCAAAGACAAAGCTGCCATAAAACTGGATTATCTATAAGCTTATACAGTAATTTGTAACCTTTTGTATGCTCTGGCTGGTGGCAGTGAGTTACTATAAAATTAGGAAGGTGTTATGGCACTGAAAGTTTTTAATTAGCCTGTATCAGAAATTACAGTGTGCATAACTGCTGTAGCTGCAGCCAAGATACAGTTACTCTTGGTAAGGTAGCACTGTACGGCAGTGGACTGTGAATGAATTCAATAACTCCCTGAGGAGTCAGTGCTTTTCATCTTTAAGGTTAGAGTATGTTTGGGGTTGCATGGTGCTGGTCATACCAAAAGGGAGCAAGGTTCATTTGCTATACTCTCCTAAGTCTAGTTTCCAGAATCAGGTTATTATATGTATTGTTCAGGTAGTCGTGAGGATCAAAGACTGTATATTCTGTCCCTGAAAAGAGAAGACACTTTGTTATTCTCATTATAACACATTGGAATAGTCTCCTGTAAGTTCCTCCCCATCATGACTCCTTGGAAATATATTAGCAGAGAATTAGAAATACATTATGCATAAATAGTTTTCCACAAATGATCACATGTAAGTTTATTACTGTCATTTTAGTACTGTACATACGTCACAAAAAAAAGTCAGAAAGTGACTATTGCCTATATTGAAAATAAATGACATATTCTGAGAAAAGTTCCTGAGGAACTGATGTTGTGAGCAAATAGTTTAGAACAGCACAGAAGCCAGGAGACAGCCCAGTTTAAGTAATAAGACATAGAGCACTTATTTACAAAAAAATACCCAAAATATTCCAAAACTGTGATTAAATTGATATTCCAAGTAAACAAAAATGATATCTAAGCTGCATTTAGTTGCTTACTGTAAAGTGATGACAATACATGCAGATATGTTTTTTTTTTTTTTTTTTTACAAAAAGTGAGTAAGCTGTTGTTAGCTGTTTGTATATGTAGTCTAGAACAAAACACATCAGTAAATAGTTCACTAAATAAGTGCAGACTGTATCACATCCTGCACTGTATATGAAAATAATAGTTAAGTGTGTTCAAACAAGTAGGGCACCACCTTTTCAGGTGCCCAAGTGAGATTTTTATTCAATTTGGAGATTTAATAACCACCAATGCAAATTACTTTTGTTTCCATTAATCATTAGAATGAACACTTTCTCTTATAGAATTTTAGTACTTTTTTATTTCATATCATGTAATGGCATTTCAGTTACAGTCAAATATTTCCTTCTAATCTACGAAGATGTCTGGATCTTTCATTTTGACTCTCCAGTGAAACGGACAAGTGCTGAAACCACAAAAGGGGGGTTGATAATCAGCTTCCTAAAATAAACTGTTTCAAAAACATTTAAAAATAATTGTTTGTAAACATTTCAGAATGACTACTGGCTGTCAATAGAATTATTTCAAAATGTGGAAATGGGTAAGTTGTTTACTCATCAAAGGCAAAAGAACAACTGGAAGCAGCAGGTAGTAATACTGCAATAAAAAGGATGATTTATTTCTAAACAAGTTAATAAACAGCTGCCTGCTGTTCAAAGTAGCTACAGCTAAATTATAAGGGAGATTTATTTCCAGACACATCAGTAAATAATTGTAGACACTGTCAAATTAATTATAAAGTGATATGAATGATTTATTCTGAAGAAAATCAGACTGCTTTAATAAGTCAGTTGCTGTTTGAAACAGCTGTGCCAAAAAACAGAGATTAAAATGTTATTAACCAAACATGCACACAAAATTTTATGAGCTTCACTGCATCACAACACGTATTTTGCGTAGAGATAACACAACTTAGTGTATTTCAGTATATGCCATTAAATAACTGTTAAATTATGTTGAACAATAAACATTTTACTCGGTTAAATTTTCTTTGTAGCAGCAGTATATGTGTTGTATTTGCTCCATTATGGTTTGGTAATAAATATTGCAGATTGAAAGATTTAGGAAGCATCAACAAGTTTGATTTTACCAATTAAGTGAAGCAGTATATGAACTTTGGGATCAACTACAAAGCCTCAGAGTTAGAGTGCTCACAAATGCACTGACTGAGGCAATTCCCTGTATGCACATTTGCTGACCATTTGGGGAAGTCACTAAAACAGTTCTTTTTTTTTTTGCAGATGGGGAAAGCTCCCTGTGCACCCCTATGTGGAGTAATTTGTCCCTACATCCCCATAGTTATGTACACTGGCTCCATGGTTGCAAATATTATATAAGACTGTGCATATTTGTATGGCTGTGGTCCTGGCAGAATATCCATTTCCTTCAAAAAGCAGCTACACAGGAATTGATTATATTATTTTGGAGGTGCAGGAAATTACATCTGCATGAAGGATGTGGGTGGTCTATCCCTGCATAAAACATTGGGCTCACATATGTATGGATTTGAAGTTTGTCTGTCTCCACGGCCATTTTATATACTAATAAGCCATTCCCAGGAGAAGCATATACTAATTAGCCATGTGCTCTCCCCTGAACTGCCTGGGGTAAGGTATTTATGCAGCTGGTCAGCTGCATAACATAGCTAGCTGCTCCTGGCTACTTGGGCTATTGAAAATAGCCAAAAGGCCATGTTCATCCATCTTGGTAGAAGTAAGTGCTGGAAAGTTTAGTGGTCAAGTAGTGTGTGTGTGTGTGTGTGTGTGTGTGTGTGTGTGTGTGTGTGTGTGTGTGTGTGTGTGTGTGCATGTGATGGGCTGCATGTGTGTGTGTGTGTGTGTGTGTGTGTGTGTGTGTGTGTGTGTGTGTGTGTGTGTCTGCCTGGGAGATCACAGTAAGGGAGTAAATGAGGGACTATTTTAGGTGTGTATGTGTGTTTGTATGGAATGAATGTGTGAGTGTGTGTGAGTGTGTGTGTGTGTGTGTGTGTGTGTGTATGTATGTTTGGGCTGTGGTGCCTACCATAGTTCCTCAGACCCCTAGACTAATAAGCAAAGTCTGCAACAGTGTGTCAGGGAGACCACTAGTGGCTAGAGATAAGTCTAAACATATGTATTAGGGGAACACTAGATTCCAAGGATTGAGTATATCGCATGCTTTAAAGTTAAAGGCATGGTATGTAAAAAATGCCTTAAAATCTCTTAACTAAAATAAATGTGGTGCTGGAAACTACTAAACACCTGTGATACTGTAAGTAGCATGCCTTAAAAGCATTAAAATTTTCTCTATGACGTCTTACATAATTTCCTCCCCACTAGGTCCATATTTCCATATCCTTCAACAAAATTATCAGCTTAATGTTTTCCATCTCCACTGATAAAATTTGGAAAAGGCTCCTTTTTGAGATATGAACTAGTAAAAATAAGTGGATATTTGAGTCCCTTCTGGCTTCTCACCTCATTAGAACTGGATTTTCAACTTTGGCATCAAATGAGTGTTTCATTCCTGTACAAAATCACCAACATACAACCCTTGCAATAGGCAACTCTTAGACCTGTCAACCATCTCAAGGCATAATTGTCCATTTCACTACTGATTTATATCAAGATTTGGTTTAGAAAATATGCTTCATATAACATGTACAAGCATATACTTATTTGTTGTTTGTTGTCTTGGTTGTTGCCTCTTTGGGACTCCACTGAAAATGAAATATCCCAGCTGGATATTTCAAATTAATAAATGTAAAGAAAATAAATAAATTGCAGAGCAAGATTTATATATACATTTATTAGTGAGTTCTCTGTGGTAAAAGGTTACTGCACCTTGGAGAAAGTTGTTATGTTGCTTGCCAGTGAATGCTCTTTCTCTAAGGTGCAGTGACCAGGGAGTGTAAATAATAAAAGTGAAAGACCATCACTGGTAGAGTTTTTAGTAGAATCTAGAGCAGAAGCTGCTGTTAAAGGAATAATTAGTAGAGCATACAAAATATTGCATGATAACGATAAGAATCAATCAGAGGAGGTTAGGAAAGATTGGAAAGAGAGATCGGATAAGCAATTCACAAAGAAATAATGGGTGGATATATGTATGTCTCCCAAATATGCAACAAAGTCTAGAAGATTTAGGATATTTGCTTGGAAATGTTTGCATACGTATTTTAAACCCCAAGTAGACTCCGAAGAATTTTCCCTCAGGTAGACAGCAAATGCTGGAGGCGTGATGGGGACAAAAGATTTAATTGGGAACATATTTTCTGGGAGTGTAATGAGTTGGCAGACTTTAAAGATTCCCTGAAGACTACTCTATCATAGGTACTGGGTGAGCAAACTGGTGTAACTAAGGAAATGATGTTTTGAGCTATGATACAAAATCAGAATTGCCTAGACATAGTAAAGCCTTGCTGAGTCTAATTATGGTGGCCTCTAAAAAAACATTTACTAGAAAATAGAAATCAAAGTCTAAACAAACTGTACTTGAAGCAGTGAATATAGTTACAGAGATAAAACAACTGGAATTTGGATCTTTAGAAAAGGGTAGGAGCAAATTACATAGAAAAAAATGGGAATTGTGGGAACAATAATTGCAGAGTAGGAATGAGGTTTAAAGGAAGGTGGGATTTGAATGAGCTATGTAATATTTGACTGACAATGACTGGATAGATTATAGGTGATGTATAATGTTTGCAACTAAAATTATGTCAATATAGTTTTTTTTCATTTATATAAATGTATGATTGTCTGTGTCATACATGATAATTTAATAAATATGTTTCTTGTTTAAAAAAAAAGAACGTAATAAAATTTGAATTGTGTGGAGAGCTTGACACTCCAAAAATGTTTTTCGATCACACTTCCACATAAAGTGAGCAGATTGGGTATAGGTATTCCAAAAATCTGCATATTGACCTGTAACTTATGTGTTGTGACCAGGCAAGTGTGAAGTGAGCTTTTAAGTTTTAAGTCTATGAAGTGGCTCTGAGTATGGCTATGCTTGCTGAACCAACTGTGACCCTCACATCCGTTGCAACCATGCAGACTGGATCACAGTGCTAAATGTCACCTGCCTGTTGTACTGCTGAAACAGCATCACATAGGTATATTGGATCATGAGAAGAAATGCACACTGTGGTTGTTGCAGTGTGGTAACATGGCCATGTCTGTAGTGTCTATTCTCATTTAATCACTAGATACATCTTCTGTCCAAGGAAGTGTCTATGTCTGCAATATCTTCTCTTAGAACCTTATGTACATCTGGTTTCCATGGAGTAGCATAGTGAGTGCCAGGACTATGGGTGGCGTATCTCTTCCTGTACCTGAACAGAACAGGACAGGACATCAGGTCACTTGAATGACTTTGCATGAGGAAACATGATCATAGACACTAGTGTGTGTGTGACACACACACACACATGCCATCAAGCAGTATGTTTGGTATGCATTGCTATATAACAACATGTTGACAATATTTTTCATATCACCCATTTGTCATGTAAAGTCCACTAAAAGTAGTTAGATGATAACAGCTGTAATGACAATTGTCTATGGAATGAGGGAGGAATTTATCTTGATCTGGTTTGTAAGAGAAAGCCTATGCACAATATATAGCTTTCAAAAGTGGATAAGTCTGTTGACACTGTTACAGATGGAGTTAACAGTTGTGTCAACATCTGTTTCACAGCCTTTTGTACATTGTCATACTATCAGGCATTAGGTTGTGTGCAAACACATGTATCAGTGATGATGTTTTGTTTTCCCATTAATTGAAAGATATTCATGAAATATCTAAAACCTCACTGTATATGAACACTACTCTACTGTGCAGTACTTGCAGTTACAGCAGCATCACTGCACCCACAGTCTCCTCAGTGATAACTACATTTGTACATTATGACTGACAGTGCGAATTTCTTGCTGGACATAATGCAGTAACACGTACCACAGGCAATGAATAGCTTGGTTGCTAATTTGCCAGAATCTCTCAGGATAGGCTGTGCATATCTTGTATCATTTATGAAGGGTACTAATATTTGGTGCACATGGATGCAACTGTTTCATATGTGCTGATCATGCGGGTTTGTCTTGGCCTTACATACTGTGAATATGCATGTTACAGATGGGAGTGACAATTTGCTTTCGGAAGACAGCATACATCCACATGGGTACTTACTGCTAATTCAGCCACTCTTGATTTCATGAAGGAGTTTGTGCATGCATCTACTGTGCCATGGTGTGGGTGTATCACTGTGTGCACTTAGTCTGAATGTGGACATATGAACAGGTAGTCCCCAATGTCTTTTGCCTCATTCCTGGCCATCATGTCTGTATATGTATATAGGCATCCATGGTTGTGCTGTATAGTGATGACATGCAACATTACTTATTATTTATTAATGAATAAATGGATACTCTGTACCAGCTGCCATGTAAACCACTGTTCAGCAAACACACATGTCTGATGGTATTACAAGTTCCATATAATCCATCAGTTTGCTCTTTGCTCAATGGGGAGAGGGTATACCATATTTCATAAATACTGTCTCAGAAATGAATTTCTATAACTTACTACACTCTGTACTCTGTGTTCACCAGTCATTGTCAGCATGCCACAGCATGGGTGGGTTGTACCAACTAAGTTAACATGTACTTGGGGGGTGACAGGCACTCATCTGCAACTTCTTTCTTATCCTGGCTAACTCTTTCTTCAATGAGGCATTATGTGTTGTGCATGAGTATGGTAGAAGATACTGAGAGTTATTTGTGTGAATATTCATTTAGCCATATTAAAAGACATAAAATGACACTAATCAATACATAAAATGATTAAATAAATATTTTGTGTGGAGGCAAAGTCCCTACATCTCTCTAGTAGTAGGAACAATCTTTAAGGTCACAGCACCTTGGAGGTGGGGGTGTATTTCCCTTACTGTGGCAGCCATGATTAGTGAACCTGATTACAGTGCAGACTTGAAACAGCTTTCATACACAGCACCTTTGAAAAATTCTTTGTTACCCATTATCTATGCCGGCTGCCCTTCTACCATTTGACTGTATATTATTGTGGTATGTATTACTGCATAAGCAACAAAAATCCATCTGTTTTCTCTATGCTGGGCTACTGGACTGTATTTCCCTTACAGAAGTATGCCAAAGCACATCTTTAGGAGGCTAAACATTTTCTCACCCATTGTCCATATTATACTGAGAACCTTTTTGCATCTGACCTCATTTGTGTGTTGGGATGATGGAAAGTGCTCATTGCCCATGGCTGAATTCTGTAAGTGGCATCTTGTGTGAAAATTAAAGCTATTGTGTTACATATTTGCATTTATGTCCTCATCAATAATATGCTAAATAATAAACTCCTTCATATATTAGGTATTTGTTGCTTATTATTATGTATTCTTGTCTCTTTAAATCAACTTATAATAGTTTATGTCATACATCTGTATTAATAAATTATATGCCTGTGTGTTACTGTTCTTTGGAATTCCTGATATGAAGTTTTCACCTGCCATTTATGGGCACTGAGTGCCCTCCCAGAATGGTAGATACATGGCTTTATGATGATGCCATATGTATTGCACATAATAAGCTGGCAGCGGATACAACTGCTCCCCTTCTCGTTCATATATTCTTTGTAGGACTGGTGGGACCTTGGTGCCAGTATAAGTTGAGTTTATTATGCCTAGTACCATCAGCACATCTGTAATACTAAGAAATAGCTACATCATAGTATGACATTCCTAGGGTGGTAATCAGGAATGATATCAACTTATCCATGATTTACAATGTGCAGATGAGGAGTGCATCAGATATCTTCATTGTAGTTGACTGAGAGGTACCCACATTATGCCAGTAGGCCGTTACTATTTTTCTTTTTCCAAAATGAGGACAATTGATACCATTAAACTGACTAAGATAGATCAGCCACTCTGTTCTGACATATTTAGATCTGCACATACATAAAATATATGCATATGCACTGTAGGGTGCCCCTATCCACTTGCTAGCTTTCCAGGAGCTCCTGGTCACTTACTGCAGGGGTAGCCTGTCTTTTGCCAAAGTGCCTTCTGCACAGCAGCCTCACAGTAATATACAAAATCAGTGCACACTGGATTATCTTTCTGTGTTTGCCGCAAGTCCACTTACATTACATTTGGAGCTGTTCATTACACCAACTTTTTGCCTAAGTACTACAAAATTAATGTGTACTACACAATCTTGGCATGATTCCATTGAGTTCAGACTTGTGTATATTGAGTACATTCAGGAGTGGCCTTAGATCAACTGGTGCCCTAGGCAAAAGGGCTCCACGGTGCCCCCACACACCACCTTGGTGCCCCCATCCTGGTCTGCCTACACCAAAGAAATACTGGAAAAACACCCCTGCTACAGCGGCGCCCTAGGTGGCCGCCTTGTTGGCCTATGCCCAAGGCCGGTTATGAGTACATTCCTTTGTATTCTGACATGATACCTTGCAAAGTGCAGAAGGTTTGCTCAGTCTTTAACACTTGCTAATGAATTAAAAAAAATTACAAGCAGTGCGTTCTTGGAACCAGAGATAAAACACAAAATGAACCACAAACTCCAGTAATACAGCTTCCAAAATTCACTAAAACTTAAATAATCCACAAATATGGTTAAGCACTTTCATCTACACCTGTAGACATCATCAGAACCATGATGTCTACAGGTGTAGACAAAAGCACTTAACCGTATTTGTGGATTATTAAAGTTACAGTGAATTTTGGAAGCTGTATTACTAGAACTTGCTAAGGAATTGTAAACCATTTGCATGAAGTTAATGCAGTGCAAATGGCACAACTGCAATAATTCTACATACAGTATTTAATAAAAAGGGACAGCTGCTGCAAAAATATTACACAGAAATAATCGTACACAGCAATTATGTAACACAAGTGCATGCTTAAAGACAAAGTGTAGCACAGGACTACAAAATGCAGTGCATCTTAAGAGATATATTAGTGATTGATACCTGATAGTATGAGCATTACTGGGAAGTAATGGACCACTGTGAAACATGACGAGGCCTGGTGTCGGAAGTAGAGAGCTTCTTGCACTGTGGAAGGTTTGTTTTTTTAAATAGTAATATGCATCCTGGTAGGTATTGCTGCATTTAGAAAATAGGTATTGCCAGAAAATGACTGTTTTGAAATAATTTCTCACAAACTGCTTTATATGCTGCTTTATAAGAAAGTATGTCTTCAGCTAGACATAATTTTCAAAGATAACTAAAAAAAAAAAAACAGGCTGTAGAAACGTGATGCCGTGTCATAGTTCCTTCATTGACATTTGCATACTTGAGTTTTGTGTATTGTCAGAGGTGGGTGTGTGACATTCTGAAAATAACTGCAAAAGACTTTTGGCACCCCTTTCCCTTTGTAACTGTGCTATACAATATTTGTCTCATTTTATGAAAAAATGCATTTTAATGCATTTCTCTGTCTTTTTGAGTTGTAATTATGTATGCGTCTGCTTATCTGACTGGGAGGCTACAGAATTCTCATAAAAAATACATCCACCCATCCTCAACCCCTTTTTCCCATTTTGCACATGGGGTCAGGGTGTCACTTCAATAGTGACAATCATCTTGAGCCAAGGTTTACACTACCGGATGGCTAGCCCTGCCATGGTAGTTCATCCGTACTACTCAGTCACACACACAGTCACATCTATGTCTAGTTCAGAGTGTCCAATCCACGTATGTATATCTTCAGAATTTCTGCCTCACTGCTAAAGGTCTCAGGACTTTGGAATGACTCTTAGTTCAGCTAAAAACATGCCTGAATATATAAAACAAATTGTATTTATCTTATGTTCTGCCCCACTATTGTTTCACTTTAGGCCACATACACTGTATAGGTGGGTCAATTAAGCATTTAATAGCCATGGATGCAGTGTGCTGGGTCATTTTCTATAGCTTGTGGCAGAACAGATACTAATTTGTCTAGTCCTATGTGCAGGAGAATAGCATGTTTTTTCTGTCTCAACCGGCAAAAGCTGCCATCAGCAAAGGAGTTCTGCCTGTAAGAAAAACACCATCACACTGCAGACATTCTTCAGCAGCATCTGCTGATTGATTACAAACGCATCCATCCATGAGCATCACTGCATCACTCTAGAGAAAGACAACTGCCTACATATAAACTAAAGATATAACCTACTGTTAGAATCCCAAGTCTAAAATTACTCCATCTCCAGACTCCCCTTGCAGTTAAACGTTATGAAAAACCCTCCTCTTTCAACCTGAGACATTACTCACAAGTCACACCAGCTCTCATCACCTAAACTCCATAACATTACACATGTGTTCTCCTCTTAGGCACCTACTCTTTGTCAAACTCTCCCCATTAATCTAAAGAAAATGAACAATTACACCAGATTCAGAATGCATCTCTAAAGCACCTCTTCATCCAAGCCAAATGCTCCTGCTTCAACACAGGACATGTCACCTAACATATTATCCCCATTGCCTTTCCACTTCTCTCATTTCTTACGGAATTATTGAAGGCTGACCCACTTTCTGCTTCTGTACTGTAATGTACGTATAATTACTCAGTCTAAGCTACTCTGTTATTGGTTGTATTTCTTCCTGTTTTGTTTGTGAAATGTTTTGTATTTCATCCGGGCTGATCCTGATATTGGTCAGTATCGATCAGTGCACTACCCCAATAAACAAATATAAATATCATAAATAAAATCACAACAAAGTTGGAGTAGTAATGTATCTGCACTCTTCTGCAGATATTCAGTATCCAAGCTACATGACTAAGTTGTAAGTTATACTTATCAAATCATCTCTTTGAGGGTCAGTGTAACTGGATTGTGTTGTCTTCTTCTTCGATCTAAGAACAGTCCATTACACTGTTAATATAGCTGCATGAACTCCTTCCTGAGACAAATTCTAGGACCCTGGTCACAGGTGGCACAGTCGAGAATTGAACACCTGCGTTTGTGGGTCAGCCTCCAGTCGAACTGCTCTGATGATGTTGTACTCAACATGGATTTTAACAGGTACTTCTCAATAATTTCAGCAACCATACTGGCAGGTAGTACAAACATCCATGCTCTGAACAACAGAACAGTATTTAAACACTAAAAGAAACATTGCTGCTAGCAAACCACCACAATAGAAAGAGGAAGTATGTTAAATAACTCAGGCAACTAATATGAAAACATGGGTCAGAGAAATGGCACAATTAATTATTCCTTTTACATGTGGTACAGTGACTTGCTGATGATCTACATAGATAGGGGCTACACAAATAGGAGTCTTATACATAGCTGGTCCAGTCTGGTGTTTTAAACATAACCTTACAGTGTGAGTATAAAATACCTGCTCATACAAGTAATAAGTTTAAATTTCTAATTCTTATTACTCAAACACCTGGCAAGTACCAGGAATGCAATCAGAGTATATGGGAGAATCTGGATCAGCCTGGTTTATTGATTTTCTGTACAAGTATTTTTCTCTGAATTGTAAATGTAGGAATGTCACATATGGACAGGTTATTACCTATAGATAGAAAAGAGAGTTTAATTAAAGAACTTATGTATAAAATATTCTGTGTGCCCGTGTATGTGTTTAGTGCCTGTGATAAAAGAGGAAAATGACACTAGCAATAGTCTAGCAACACCTACAGCAAGACAACTGCATCTATCTTCTCAGTAGGTGCTCAAAGCACGGCTGCCAGAATTACCGAGTTCAGTAATCCAATAACTCGGCGCAACAAACCTCCTAAAATACCAGCTGAGACTTCATCCACAGTTCAGATCCAACTGTGAAACTCTTTAGCAAAAATCCATCATTCAGAGCAATGGCTCACATTTTCCCTTGCAGCATGTTTCAAAAGCATAGGAAACAGCAAATTCAAAAACATCCACAATATAACCAATATGTTCTTTTGTTCCTAGGGGCAAGTAACCATTGCCAGTATCCAAGTGCTAAATATGCAAAAGTAGCTTTGTCTGCTGTTCTGTCATGCTCTAAAAAATCAAAACCAGTACCAGTATGTTAAATTATGCCTACAGTAAATTGCAAAAGAAAAACACAGTAAAAGACTACAGGGCTTGCATATTTGCAATTGGGGACAGATACATTGCAATGATATCTGCTGTCAGAAATCTGGCATCTCTAGTTAGAGATTTTCTTGAAAACTTTGTCAGCTAAGTGATAAGAACATTTTGTGTGAAAGGGGTCATCCACAATATGTGAAGAATTTACAAAGGAGCCACATAAAAGGGTTTTTGATGGCTCTGAAATGTCTTCTTTTATATGACTGATTTATTTGCAGATAGGCGTGATAAATGGATGCAAAGCAGAATATCACAGTTGTACTGAATGTTATCTTTAGTTCAAGAAGCCAGCCTACCATTTTAATTCAATAGATTAAAACTTCTATAGAGTATTCATGGTGCTTTTTTATAGCTAGTAATATGTTTGTAAAGACTAATATTCAATAGAAAAGGAATCACATTCATTTTGTATGAATTACTTTTCCAGCAGATGTTACACTTCACCAAAAGAATTAACAAATATCTTTTGTATAATTTTGCAGTGTCTTGCTGATTGGGTCTTTTGATGACCAAACTTGTGGATAGAGGAATATTTTCCAAATTTCATCTGTTTTCTGTACTTGAAGATGCCCTGTATTTTTCTTTTATCACTTTATCTTTCTCCTTGCCATCTATTTTTTTAGAGTCCATTTACAGAATTATTTCAGTCCAGCATCTGCTATATTACTAAATTTTGAAGGTATACTAATAGCTGACGTTGATGGGAAACACTAATTAGTAGCCTTAAAACACAGACAAAAATGGAGAATTTTAAGAAGTGTAGTAAGCAGGGTCTGGATTGTGAGGCACACAAATTATCTTGTGTTGTTGGATTAGGGTTCTCAGTTTCTGACTTACATCTTTCTCTGTCATTAAGAATAAATTAATTCCCTACACCTACAGTAAAAGATTCCATGTGCCACTCATTGGACCTTCATGTATTCCCAGATGATTCCAGCACTCAACCCAAAGATTCCAATCCATGTGGAAATTGCTTTCTGCACTTCAATATTCCAGACTGAACATTTTACTTCTGTCAATGCCAGGATAAAATACAAGAT
>NC_056737.1:507071944-507109444 GCF_019279795.1 Protopterus annectens | reverse complement strand
TCTCACCCTAACTCACATACATATTCACATATGCTCTCATACCTCCTATCCCCACTTACCTGTATTGACATTCCATACCATTGACATATCCACCATTTGACCATCTGTACCATCAGCATTAAATCACAACCCCATGTTTGTTGGACAAATGTACGCTCAGTACAATGCAGGGGAACCATATATATATATATATATATATATATATATATATATATATATATATATATATATATACACACACACACACACACACACACATTATACACACATGAATGTTTAGTTGGTGCAGAGGATTAAGGCATTGAGCTGATAATGAGTTGTTTTCTGTAGTCAAGGATACAGGGTTTAATTTATTTCACTTCCATCTGCCTGTTCTGTGACTCTAAGCAAGTCACTTGGCCAGACAGTGCTGCTGGATAATCCCTGAAAAGGGACATGTGTGCAGTGGGCTTACTTGTTAAAAATGTGTAAAAAAAACATAATAAATCTGTTCTTGTATTGAGAACTATGATTTTATCAGCCCACTGCTTATGAACTCAGTTCCCAGCTATGCCACCAGTGATAGGAGTGTGTCTGAACAGCATCACATGCTGAAAGGGGTTAGAATTAGGAGGTTATGCTTAGCTCTCTCATCACATGGGGATGCTAGAAGCATGTACTACTGTATGACAATGTATGTTCATACATTCCAGCCTGACCTATGCAGCACTGTAACCTGGACATAAACAGATGCTGTGTATAAATGTAGCAGCATGACTGGATACATTGAATTCAAAGGGACTGATGGACTTAGAGATTAAAAGGCAATCTCCTCAAAATCACCCAGACTGCAATGGTGCTCACATCCATCCCTAATATGCCAACTTCCTTTCCCAGCACAAATGGCAGAAGGGATGCACAATACATACAGATAGTGACCGAGACTCTTTACAGGTCTGTGATGCCAGGTTTGCTATATGTGGTGAACTACATTATTTATAAATTATCTAACTATGCATTAAAATACTTGTAAGGATTAGATCTACCCTTTTTGTAAACTGTTTCATTCTACTAGTGCTATGTTTGAGGGAAGCAAACGGTTTAAATATCCAGATTTTCACAGAATGTCCAGATTTTTGTCTCATTTTTTTTTAGCTGTTCCTCATTCCTCATCCTCATGAAATTTGCTGTTTTCTGGCAAATCACTGAGGACTGAAGTCAAGAAATAATGGCATACATTTGAGTTTCAGACTTCATAGCCAGGAAATGCATGTTATTCAAACAACTTTCTAAGTTTATAAGAGCAATTTTTTTTAATTTGTCTCTGACTTTTGGCCTTTGCCCTATTGTTTTTGGCTTTTTCCAGATTTATTGTGCTTAGAGATTGAGAGGCATGAAGGGATGGAAAATTAGATTCATGGCCGTGATAAGGAGTGAGGAATTATGAGTTCCCTTTATGGAGCTGGGCTGCTACTACATTAATATTAAACAATATGTGGTGCCATTCCATCATGGGACTGTTATATTAATATTGGAAATGCCAATATCAATTCATCCATTTTCTGATATCTTACTTCACGCTTTAAGTGTCACAAGGATACTAATGCTTGTTAATGCAACCAATGGGAGGAAGGCATTAAAATCTTTTTTAAACAGGGAACTAGTCTATTACACAATGCATGCTTGCTTCCACACTTCACCAGTGATTTTGAGCTGGGGTTCCACAAAATCCTAGGGTTCTACCAGAGTATGTCAGGAGTTCTGCAATAAAGATAAGTCAACTCGGCCTTTGTGAACAAGTCTTCACTGCATTTGCAGAAGCTGTCAGCTTAAAGATCATGTGCAGGTAATTCTACAGCTGGAAAAGTTAGCATACAACTGTTGTCTGCTAAACTAAATGCATCCTGGTTGCAGAATATACAAGCATACATTTACAGTAGTTAGAACTGTTTCATTTAAATACAAAAACATTTATTTTGCATTCTTGCTGCATGTAAACCACAACTCCTCCAGGAATTGCATAAGCACATTGATAATGCAATTCTGGATGCAGATTACCTGAGTGTTTTGAAATAACAGGAGGTAGTATTCACTCAGATTACTTGTACCGAGTATGGTGAATATAGTAATGGTCTAAAAAAAACTCTTTGCTGAGTTGTCATTGCATCGTAAGTAAAATTTTGAATACAATTTTTTTTTCAAAAGTCAATTAATGCATTTAGTTTGCAGCATGACTTGGGTAAAATATCCAGCTTACTGCCTGGGTGACACCTAGAGGGAGCACTTAGTGCTATACCTGTGGAACAAGTATATTAGTGGGAAATGTGGACAAAATTTGGAAATGTGTTACATTGAAATTCTTAAGGGTAGATAGCTGCCATAGGTTGTTTTCATGGCTGAATAACCTTTTGTTAGTACCTGAAAGTTTCAGAATGAAATATTTTTGGGAGAGTGAAATATGGCCTTTGTTACATAGGCATCAGATGTTTTGGATTGTCTTCACTGCCTTAATCAGACATTGAATGTCTTTACCTATACAAGTATTTTATTCATTTTTTTCTCTGCCACTGGACCTTCCCAGTGGCTCCAATACCTTTTCCCAGATGGACAATTCATCCTGCTGGGGGTGAGAACTAAGAATCCCCAGGCTAAGCAAGATTTCTGTAACCTCTTCATTGCTACCCAGGATGCCTAGTAGCTCATTCGCTCCCACTATTGTGAGACATGAGTAGTAGGGAGTACATCAGTTTTTAGGTGTGATGGAGAAGCCTAACATCCCCTTTGCAGCTCACCACTCCATACAGCAGCTTCCTCTGCTCAAACCATAAGCCCATGCACCTGCTGGCAGATGGTTGTTGCTTGTAAGGCTCTTGTACCACAGGTATAGCACTTGTAGTCTAGGTAGGTATGACCCAGGTCAGCTCCCAGGACACCAGTACCAACACCAGGATACCCACACCAGAGCCACCTTGCTTCCCTCTACTTTTCCTGGCTGTCCTCCACCCTAAAACCTTAGCAACCTTGGTCATTTAAATGGTCAATGTCATCTGGATCCCCTCTATGCAGAGAGGAAATTACAAGTATTCAATTAATTTTTATGGTTTGTTTGATCTCTCCTCTCTTTCTTCATTATTTTTTTTAATTTTATGATGTTATGTGTTACTATAGCAACATCAGAAATGCAAGAAATAGGTAATGATAAAAAATCATTCTTTGTATACATATCATCTATAATAGTTTATTATCTTTTGGCTTCTTTATTAACAGTGGTAAATCACACAGATATTCATGACACGTTTATTCTTATATTATTTTTTGGGAGTAGTCATGACCATGCTGTTTTTTATGATCAGGAATTGTGGGAGTTGATGTGTAGGAATGTTAGGTTGATTATGAAGTTAATGACTATTAAATTTGTAAAATGCCTCTTTCATACTATGGGATGTAGTGGAATGAAAGGAACAGTACGTGAAAATGCTGAAACTGATTAGGAGTTGGAGTAGGCTTTTTGCTGAAGTGTACATTTCTATCCATGCTGGCACTACTATGGGTTGATCAGGCAGTGAACTGTGAGAAGGCAGATAAAGGTGGATCTATGGTGCTGGTCCAACAGGATGACTATGTTCACAAAATGAATGATTTGTTGTCTGATCCTACATTTTATGAGAAAGTTACCAAAAATGGCATTAATAAAATGTATAGACAAATAGCCCCGTGGTTATATGAGAACTTGCTTGAAGGAGTTACTACTGACAGCATGTATTTCTTTTTTTTACCTCAAAGCCAAAAATAGGGAATATTTTTGAAGTACCCAAAATACACAAGAACTCTACTGCTCTACCATACAGACAGATTGTGGCGGCACCAGGTTCAAAACTGGAAGCCATATTAAAGTTTGTTTGCAGGGCATTGCTCCCCTTGTAAAAAACATACCCTCATTTATTAGAGACTATGATTTTTTTTAGAAAAAATAAAACCCACAAGGTAGGTGAAGGTAACTTTTAGTTACAGTGGATGTACAATCATTGTACACAGTTATTCTGCATGATGTAGGGGCTGAGTAGACAGCGTTTATGTTGAATAAGAGTAAAGACTACACGTTGGAGAAAATAAAATTCCTGATGGAATGTATAAATTTTGTACTTTTCAATAACTTCTTTATTTTTCAGAATTGTTATTCTTGACAAAAGAGAGGGGTAGCCATGGGAGCATGAATAGCTCCCAATTATGCAAATCTTGTTATGGCATTCTGGGAGGGTTTTCTGTTGCCCAGATGATTGGATATAAGTCAGTTTTATTTTACCATCGTTTTACTGATGATTTGTTTTTCATTTGGAGGGGCACAGAGTCAGATTTGTTATCTTTTTTAGAGATCTCAATCAGAGTACAAACTTTTTGAAGTTTTCTATCACCTACGACTATTTCAGGATTAAATTCCTAGATGTAGAAATTTTCAAAAAAGAAGGTGAAGAAAGATTGTCCGCAGTCATCAGTTATAAGAACATTTCCAATAATGCCATTCTTCATTATTCAAGCATGCACCCACTTAAGTCGAGTACAATATTATAAAAGGTCAATTAGTTAGACCAAAATGCCTAACTACGGATGTGGATGCACTTGATCATTTTTTTAAGGCCTTACATTCCAGGTTTGTGAACTGGGGATACCCTGATAAAGTAGTCAAAGAACTTATGGAAGGTGATGTAACAAACAATCACCTAGTTACAGACAACCGTTCATGTGAATGGCCCCTTTTCATGCCTGTCATTTTTTCCTGAGACAGTAGAGCTATAAAGAGAGTTATCTCCAAAAAACTGATACATCTTTACTAGTAAAGACAAAATATCTAAACTTCTGTGGGGCAAACCCTTGTTTGTCAATAAAAAAGGTTGAAATGTTAAATGTTTGTTAGAACAAGAAAAAAACAATAGTGAGGGTAACAAAAGGGGTATTTTTAAGTGTTTAACTGCTCTATGTGCAAATACATGTCTGAGAGCCCTTTTGTTGTGGATGTTGGGAGTAACAAATCTTATTCATCCCCTGTTTTTTTAATGTGTGGTTCCAAATTTGTAGTTTATTTGGCAAACTGTGTTTCCTGTGATTCCTTTTACATAGGAAAAACTAACAGGGGACTTAGAAAGAGGGTCTAATAACAGCAGTATGTCATTAAAGTTAAGAATGTGGATAATGCTCTGGGGAAGCATTCTATGGTTTAGCCCTGCTTTAAAAGACTTTATTTTTCAGTTATAGATTGAGTGAGCACTGATTTTAATGGAGATAGAGAAGACAAGTTAGAGTACAGAGAACTAAAACGGCAAGTTCTTTTTAATGCATACAATTCCCCGGGTTTAAACAGCAGTATCAATTATAAGGTGGTTTTAAAATATAGACAGAATCTAAACAAGTGTAAATGAATAATAAAATTGTTTTTGGATGCTTTTTATTAGAACAAATGCGTTTTTAATATTTATTTATTTTTTTCATTACAGTTTATTCCTTAGTGACATTTTATGGAACTGTTTCTGGAGTCAAGGACAACATTTTTATTAACTTTTACAAACTTAATATATTTTAACAGTGGATTGGTTACTGAAGTTATGTTTTTAATTATGTGTATTTTTAATGTTATTGATAATAAATTATATAAGATTTAAATGAATTTATATTAACGTAGTATCTTTCATATAATACATACGTTCTCATAAGGCATTTTTGAGCAGATGCTTGTGATTTATGTTTTTGTTCCATTTTTATTATCTATCGAGTGTTATGATATTTATTGTCTTTGATTATTATATATTGTCATATTTTCTATGTAGCAAGCATGAGACTGATTTATTATGAGTTGGCATATGTTCTTAGGTTTGCATATGTTCGATTCTGTTTTATGAATGGATATACGGCTTTTTATGAATGGAAGAATTTACTCAGTGGTGTTACCACCTAGTGATTAATGCTTTATGTGCTTACACTGCTGACTTCTTTAGCTGGACCCAGGATGTCAATCCTGTATGTATTGCTCTATATTTGTTTTTATTTATTTATTTTTTGAAATTTATGTTTTTTTCTTATGCTGTTGCATTGTTTTCAATGTTATTTGTTGTTTTAAGACATGATGTTGTTATTTGAATGCTGTTTTGGGAAAGTGGTTATATTCTGCTTAATTACATGGACTAGCTGAATGGCTAGTTCATATTTATGAGCTTGTTACATAAGATTGTTTTAATGATAGGAGGTTATTTAAGTAGAGTGTTATTATGTGTGTTTAAATAGTCTGAAGAAGTGTCTGGGTTAGGATGCAAAAGCTCTTACTATTAAAAGTTTTGTACCTCAGCTGTGTTTGTTTCCTCAACATTTCTGTTTGGACATAATTATGTGTATTATTTAAACACTTACTGATGTTGTTTTTGGTTGTTCTGATGAAGACCATCTAATCAAAAGCACTTAACCAATAATTAAATTATATTTATCCTTAAACCATTGTCACCAGTGGTTTATTTTATCATACATATCATCTTTAACAGTTCATTAAATTTTGGCTTCTTTATTAACAGTGCTAAATCACATAAATATTCCTGACACGTTTTATTCTTGTATCATTTTTTGAGAGTAGTCATGACCATGCTGTTTTTTATGATCAGGAATTGTGGGAAGTTGATGTGTAGGAATGTTAGGTTGGTTATGGAGTTAATGATTGTGTTAAGTTTGGAAAATGCCACTTTTATACCATGGAATGTAATGAAATGAAAGGAAGAGCATGTGAAATTGCTGAAATTGATTAGGAGTTGGAGGAGGCTTTTTGCTAAGTCTACATTTCTGTCCATGCTGCCACTGCTATGGGTTGATCAGAGCTGTGAGACATGGACTGCAGCATTTTGTGTTTTGGAGTGATAGGTGTTCTAGAGTAGCATTTGTTCTGTTTGTCTGTCTGTTAGAGGATCATTTTCATATTGGTTTTCTAAGGATTGCAGATGTAGAACCTGATTCCAAAAAGACGTGTTCTTAGTGTAAGTGACCATTTACTACTAGAGTAGGACTTTTGGAGTCTTGCCCCTGATGTAAGCCTGTTTATAGGATGATGTTACACTGTAGTAAGTAATTTACACAGAGAGCAAATCTTTCAAAATTAAGGCAGACTTACACTCAGTGCAACCACTTTTGGAATCTGGGTCCAAGTGTCTGTTGTGCATGAGCTTTTGCTATTCATATCCTGAAGATTTGCTTATCTTGGAGTGGTCGGAGTGCAATCAAGCTGTCAAAGAAGGATGACTTCACTTTCAGCTGCCAAGGATGAGATATTTACAAGAATGACTATGAAGTATTTTATGTGGTGTTGCTGTTTATGTTTTTCAGTCTTTTTTTTCCTTTTTTGTTGAGATGTTCATGCTGTATGGCATGAGTCTGTGGGATTTACAGAATATCCACATGTAGTATAACATTTTGGTGGGTGTTTTTTTTCCTGTATGGAGCAATCAGCTGGTATGCCTAATTTGTGATCAATAGGATACATGTAGTTTCAGTTTAAGATGCCTTTTTATTGGTGAATGGCATATAGACAGAAGAGAAATAGAAGTGCCAAGGTGCTTTCAGCTGTAGGGAATGGCTGTTGCCTTTACTTTTTTGATTGTTATTTTAGACCAAATTCAGTGGGCCTGGTATGGCATTACACAGTCCTAGGTTTACTCTTGGATGGTTGCCCTGGGTTTCAAGTCAGCTGTGGCATATGAAGTGAACCCTCAGGCTTCTGAAGGGACATCTATGCCTTGCCTTCCATGCTATTAGGGACACAGTGGTCCTCAAATCCAGTAGTCCTACAAATACCAGAACCAGGGATATTAACCCACTTAAGCACATAAATAAAGCACAGTAGAGGGATAGGTTTATTATTATGCAGTGCTTTCCCCACCTCTGGAATAGACTTCCCTGCAACTTAAGCAGTTTAGTAAACTATCTTCCTTCAAAATGGGCCTGGGTGATTGGATGGGTATTCATAAATTCATCCTAGCTTTGTCTGGCCTGGACCTACTTGATATGTATTTATTTATTCCTTGTTGACCAAGTTAGTTCCACTATGTTTGTGGCCTCTTTTTAGGGTAGACCCAAGGTGGGATTTATACTACTCTGGGAACCTTCCCTACTCTTTTTGCTAAGTGCTCTGGGATCTTTTATATCCACCTGAGCTACTACCAGTTAAAGTATATGGGACCTTAGTTTAACATATTAAGGCCAGGTACATTACTTTCCTTGATCCTTAAAATACTAGCCAGGGTGCTGACTGAGCTTCTTGCAGATCTGCTAACAGAGCTGTAGCCAAAGCGGATATGTAGAATGACTAGAAGTTTATGACAGAGCTGCCACTATATAAACAAGGCCCACAGGCATATTTATGAACTATATGCTAAGTGTGACTGCTATAATAGGGAAGACAAAAAAATCCCAAAGGAAAGGAAAATCAGTTTCTTGACATAATGACTTCCAGACAACATTTAGTATGGGTTTGTATTATGACAATACTATCTTTCTAACATGGATGAGTTATAAATCTGAGTGATGAAAGAAATGGCAGATATAAACTAGTAGATTTCATTTACTTGGACTTAAGCAAGTCTTTTAACTCTATTCCACATGAAAAGCTACTTGGCAAACTGAAATGTGCAGGGATAAGTGATAAAGGGATTAGACAGTTTAGAAATGACTGCAAGGCAAGACTTGGAGGGTTGCGTCAAAGCAGGAAGTGTTAAGTGCTATTAAGTGCCTACTTATCTGACAGCACTTAGAACACAGAAAAGGATAAGCATCTTTGTGGATGATACCAAAACAGGAACAGCAGTGAGACATGTGGGCACCAGTCTAAGGAAGGAATTAAGGAGGCTGGCAGCTTGGGCAGAAAGGTGATAGTTAAGACTAATTTCTGACAAATGTAAAATAATGAACTGGTTTCACTGGAGTTACCTGCGAGGACAGCAAGGTTTAAAACACCATTAATGATGCAGAGTATTATTCTGGATGCCATTTGCATTTACACGCTATTCAACTGTTAAAGGAGGCTGCGCAGTAGGAGTTCAAATGAAAAGTTCTTGTCAGATGACAGCAATAACCAGGGATAACACATAGGCTACTGCAGGTTTAGTTTAAATGAAAAGAAAAAAAAATAATGGTAATCATAATGGCAGGGATGATACACCAAGCAAAGGAACAGCACTCAAACAAAATGAGTTTCAGGCTGTATAGCCTTGGGAAATGACTGCAGGGACATAGAAGTAATTTTGCTACTTTAGAGAACACTGGTGAGGCCTGAGCTGGTGCACTGTATCCTGCTCTGGAGGCCACATGGGGAGGAAGGAGCTAAGTTGCTGCATAGAGAGCAGAGAAGGTCTACCAGGATGGCAAAAATGGATGGGAAGAATGATATTGGGAGAGACTGTCCATGCATGCTGGAACTATAAAATAGAAGGCAAATGGGGAATGATTTGGGTTCACAAAGATGTTAAATGGATTTGGAAAGAGAGCAGGATGACTTACAGTGTCCATGGATCTGATGGAAACCACTTTACAGAGATATTTGATTTTAATTTGTACTTGAGGAAATGCTACTTTCCAGATAAGGCATTTGACAGTTAGATTAGTGTCATGAATTGAGATACTGTCAGCCCAGCTATCTGGAATTTTGTAAATAATTATGTCACTTGTGAATATCAACATGATTCATATATTTGTGTTAGAAATGTATTAGAACTGTATGTTACATGTATATCCAACTGCTGGTACAGAAGTATGTGTTGAAAAGGGTTTGTAAAGTACTGAGCTTAAAAATGTAACCACAGCGTACCCTACTGGATTAGAACAGAAATGTACCTGCACTATTGTAACTGTTTAGATGTATATATTTTAACAATGGAAACTGGAACACCAGAGGTTAACTTTAGAAAAATAGCTGAAATTAAATTGCTTTGTGGCCACATAATAAAAGGATGTTATATTTCAGTTTCATTGCAGTAACAGACAAAATATCTAGAACTAGAGGTTCACTGTATTGTCTTCGAAGTGTTTTTATTGTTTTATGACTTCCAAGATCTGCCTTAGATCTAAGAAAAGTCTTGTCTATATATTTTCACAGGTAGATGCTAAATGCTACCAGCTGCATCAGTGGGGGTTTTACATGGGATAGAGTCAGATGACAAGAAGTGATGTCATCCTGCAAGCTATCCCAGCAGTAATATTTGAGATATTAATTTAAGAACTCTCTGAGAGAGACTGAGTATTCTGTATTTTGTCTTTGACCTGACAGCATCATGACCCACTCACCATATCTGCCTTGTTGCTCTGTAAGGTTAACTAGGATATAGTAATTCTCTAGATATAATCAGGAATATAGCAAAGCTTAATTTAGATGTTTGTCTTTATTTATTTGATACTGTCCCACCATGTTGTTTTAAAATTTTCCTATGATTTTGAACTCTGATGTTACTGTGATTATATACTGAGTATTTTCTTGTTCTTTTATTATTTATTATTAAATATATTTAAACCTTTCCTTGTGGCTGATATTTGTGAGACATATTTAAGTTCTGAGAATACTTGCATATTTATTTGGTGACACTGTGTAGGCCACTCCTAATAGCCTTGCTCTTGGTCAAACTACCATTTGTATTAAACAGTAACATTACACAGTAGGATTGGACACCCTTTGTTAAGGGCCTTAGAGTAGCTGATAAAGATTTGGCTGGTGGCAGTGAAAACTACCTTATAGCCTGGGCAGAAAGGGGCATAGCTAGTAAACCTGTGCCAGCCATTTCCAGGTGTTTGTGTGTGTAAAACAAACCTCAAAGAGTGTGTGTGTCAGCTACTTGGGCAGGGACATGAAGCACTGGTTGGACAGAAAGGGTGCTGGAGGTCTTGGCTTGGCCACTCATATGAGATCTCAACTCCATAGCTATGCCAGTGGGGAGTCTTATTGGGGATCTGGAGAAAGAGGAAGAAACCAGCCCCAGACTGACTGTGGTCTCTGTGTGCTCTTAAGGGAAGTTGCACTTGATGCAGAAAGCTGCATCTGGAAATACTGTGTGTGTGTACTTGTCATCCTCTCAATGTACATCCACACTGGTGCTAGTGGTGACGACTGAGGCTCCTTGATTACTGTTGCCAATTGTGGGGCATCCCAATTACATTACTAGAATGAATGGCAAAGAGGAAATTGCGTGTAGAGGACAGCAGGGTAAGGGGTAGCTGTAAAGTGTGTTTTGGTCCACTGGGGATCTGTGTTTTGGAGTTGCAGTCTTACAAAGTTGCAGTTGAAAACCAGGAATTTTTTAGTGGGTCACAGGGATCCTTTATATTGATATCTCAAATTGTAAACATTAATTTATACGTAGTGTGAAAGGTTAGATGACCATAATCTAAAATAACTAAATAAGTAATAGGGTATCTATGGGTATTTATTTATTAGCTGGGTAGATGGGTTGATCAAATGGCCATGTTCAGTACTCACTAGAGACAGTCAATTACACCTTAAAAGTAATTCAGAAATATATGTCACTATATTATCTAACATGTATAAATAAAAACATTAATAACATAATATAACAACTATACAGGGTGACATATATGTTAATAGATGGAGGTATACATAAAATACATAAAAATCAAGGACACCTTTCAAGGAAATGGGCACCTGATTATAACAGTTAATTCAATATTCCCTAAGACATGAGCACAGACACTAGTGCATGTGTGACACACACACACACACACACACACACACACACACACACACACACACACACACACACACACACACACACACACACACACACACAGTAACACAACACCTGCAGGAATATGTTTTCCTAAGAAAAGAACACTGGAAAACATGCATACTACAATAAAGTGTGATTTGTTAAATGTAATCTTAAATAATTAGTCAATTTCATTAGCATAAGCAGCCTACAGCTCACCTTTTAGAATCTAATTTGCTGGTTTTGTCTTATATGCTTTACTCTAAAAAAGAAATCAATTTTGTGACTGCCTTACAGAGAGTCTTCTTTCCTGTTAATCATTTCATCTTTAAATAACATTATAGTCATAGTGTGACAGTAAACGGGGGGGGGGGGGGGGGGGGCACCATTAAAATTTCAACTGATATGTTATAGTAGTTTAACATCACTTTACCCCTTTACTTCGACAGAATAGATGTATTATGAGACAGGTGCTTCTACAGACGATATTTCACACAGTATCTAAAATTGTCCTAAGTTGCAGTTAATATTGCTGTCTCTCAGTGCTTGGTTCCTCAGCTTAGTTCTTGGCTGTGATGTCTTCTGTGTATAGTTTCTATATCCTTCTTGTGTCTTTGTGACCTTTCACATTCTAAAGACATTCCAGGAACCTGCAGGTTCATTCTTCAGGTCTAATTTCAAGGTTACAGTGTTCTAGGTCAAAGACCATCTGTAAACACAGTCTGGTTTCGAGCAAATGCAGAGTTGCTACCATTAACTCTCTAGCCAATATTCTTTTTAAACTCAGGCAAATGCATTATGGCAATAATATGTTTTCATGGAAACTTGCTCCAAAGACTGGGGTTAGATTTTGTAATAAACACATTTTTTTAGTTGTATAATTTAAAATAATCATAAGATTTGTGCAACCATATCCAACAAGTCCACAGCCAGTATATAGACAGATTCCATATGAGGCCCTTAGTTTTCATTATTCATAATATTAAATATGTAAATCACTTTCCTCTTATAATCTTATGTTTATAAATATCAAAATATACGGTCACTAAATGTATTAGTACTATTCTTTTACTAAATTTCCATTAATATGTACCTAGTATGATGAGAATATAGTACTGAACTCTAACAGGTCATTTTAAGATTTATAGCTCTGTAATAGGTCATATTAAGGTTTATAGAAATTACACAAAACCATAGCTTTGCTAGTACTAAAAGATCTCTATAGGAAATACAATCATTTGTTATTTATTTTTTCTTTTTTGAATGGCATTTGACCTAAAACTTAAATTGTTATGGGATGTAAGGCACAAGTCCTTTTACTGTTGAACAGCTTTCATTGTCCTCTACTCTGTCAATGAAGACACCAAATATGACAATGTGACCATTTTATTGATTAAAATAGACAACAATACTGATGTCATGATGTCAACCAAATCATAACACAGACATTAAACCATGTCCTTATTCTGGTTGGCATAACCAAGCATGTTCTGGCAAATGTTTAAGGTCATCTCATAGACACCAGTAATCTATTTTAAGAGTAGTGGAAAGCAAGAAGCTAAACACCGGTTCCAGATCTGACCCTTATGATATACCCTTAGACTATTTTGCTCATTTAGAAGAATGGCCTGACAACTTGACTGTCTGCTTCCTCCCAAAATTACCAGTATGAGATCCAGCCAATCATGAGTGTGATATTTTTGTAGTCATTCAAATTATGGACAATTCTGTTATGAGGAATTGACTCAAAAGCTCAAGATACACTAGTAACAAAGTTCCCCATGTTTATAGCTTGACTGACAGGCTTGTAAATATGTACAATACTTGTTAAGGCTACTTGTATTATGCAAAAAGCATGTTGTGTTAGGTCCGTAAGAGTATTTCTGGAGTTAGATAAAAACGTGAGAAGACAACTTTTAAAATATTTGCCAACTATATATGTAAGAATTACAAGCCTGTAAGTCAGGAAAAAGTAACCTTATAAACTGGAGTAACAAAAGACATCCTCCAGTCCTTGGGAATCCACCTGAGGTACTAAATAGTCCATGGAAAAGAGATAATAACATGTATTTCAGCATTTAGATCAGTTTGCCAGGTATAAAGTGCAGCCCATACTACATACGGATGCCACCTTAAGTGATGATTTTTTATTGCTTTGATAGAAATTACTGGGCAGTGAAAATCAGGTCTAGAGATCAGGTGATCAAAATTCCAGTTTTAGTATGGTACCACATAAAGAGAATATCCAAAGTGTTACCTATAATATTTAAGTCAGTAGTTCAGCTACTGCTAATCTTTGAGTGGCCCACTGCATTTGGAGTTTTGAGATGACTATTAACATACCGATATAATATTATTACGCTAACAGAAAGGTGATGTTTGAATCTGACCTTAGATTCAGAAAGCACTTTCTTTAAGTTATCTTGCAAGCCTTTAATCTGATTTTATTTAAAGTAGCTGGAAAATATGTATCAGTATATTATATATGCATGCCATTTTTATTTAACAATCTCCTTAATAAAGTGTACTACCATGAGCTAAGGTAAGCATAAGCAGACCTTTTATGTCTAGTATGATGACTTAGTGGATTCAAACATAATTATTTTAAATGCCCTAGTATGCATTTGAAGGTGGTGATGAGAAAACAGCATTATAGTCATTATTTGAAGCAGTAATTTGTAAAAAAAAATCAACCTTATTTAAAGTTATAGGTGAAAGCTTGTGATTTTACTACAATAACAGGGAAGTAAAGAAGATATAGACAAATAGTCAGAATTGCAAGAGGCTGGGTAGCTCTTGATATCCTTTATTATAGTGTTAGTATTGCTCATAGTAAGATTTAGGCATTTGTTTCTTTAGATGGGTAATGAATAAACTTTTCAAAGTTGCTTAAGAGCTGTAAGTCAATAAACTCTGATGCATAGTGAATATTGGCAGGCATTGTTTCTCAGTTTATATTTGGGGAGTTAAAATCTTCCAAAAGAATGTTTGGCTTATTGAAACCTAATAGGTCTGCCATATAAATTAAGGAAACATCTATATTTACCAGTGCTCATACTAGACATCCTGTAACAGACAATGATTTGCAGAGTTTTGATGTTACTGACATTAAATATTTAGATAACTTAAGTTTTATTGTCCATCCATCCATCTATCCGTTTTCTAGTAATCCATTTTATATGTTATAGGGCTGTGAGAATGTCAGAGCATACCCTAGCAGCCAATAGGCATAGTTTTCAAGCAAACTACTACTAGAAGTCACCAACAACTGCAATAGCTTTGGAGACACACTATATAGTAGTTCAGTGGCTAAAAAATGGAACTCTCTCCTCACTAGCATACAAAACACATCATCCAAAGCCTCCTTTAAAAACCTCATTGGGCAACATCTGAAGCAAAGTTGGCAGTGCCATGACTGCTCCCCAGGCTAGTGAAAGCAGATAAGGTACACATACTAAGCCTAGAGTACTTGATAATAGTTTTCACTCTTACTCACAAACACTGGCTAATGTACAATGTATGTACTGTACCTGTGTACTATGTATGTATTCTACCTATGTTCCAAATTTCAGCTGTACACCACAAATCTATTAATTACCTTTAATTTTAAATTAATATTTTCTTGTTTGTTCTCTCCACTGTAACCTTTGATGTGCTGCATACCACTGTAAAAACATGTCTGTTGTAATTTGTGTGTATACTGATCATATCTAAATATCTAAATGTATCTGTAATTTTTCTGTGTGAAGCTTTTCTCCCTGGGCCTCTGCTGAAAAAGGGCCTTTTCGGCACAGTCAGACACTCCCGGTTAACAAATGTAAAATAATAAATAAATATTCTAGACATATTATTTAAAATTAGACTGCTAGTAATGGAATTGTGTACAAAATCAGAAACACCTTCTCTGGAAGTAGAAGTCCTGATATGCGAATATTTTACAAACCCAAGTTTACTCAGTTTTGATCTCTCCCTTGATTTGTTGATGAGCAATAATCTGTACTCATCTAAAGTTGCAGTAAGCTCTTGCACTTAAAGGTTATTACACGAGCTGCAGGCATTTGTGTAATTTATATTCATACAGCATTGAGATCTGTTAAGTGGTGTTTTAGTAGCAGAGCATAGGTCTTTTCCCATATGAGTGCTTTAAGATGGTAAATTAGTTTATGTGTCAGATATTTAGCTCCTCTGTAATATGGATACTCCCTATAAAACTTGCAGGTTCAAAAACAGTATTGCCCATGGTGAATGCATCGACTCTAAAGCTACATGTTAAAAACTTTTGTTTTCAAAAAGTATAGTCCCCTAAACTAGGTGACAGAAGTTTTTTCTGACAGTTAAGTAGACATTGAGCTGGCAAAAGAGATATGCTTTCTTCTGATATGCCTGTTTCATTTTATATATGGAATTATTTTGAAGTCATTCATACCCATGAATAATAACCAAGTCATACTCTAAGCACTCATTCAGAAGTTTTTTTTTTTTTTAATTTATCTTCATTAGTTCTCTGGAGACAAGATCTCTATAGCCCAATCATTCTTCTACAACATGAGTTGAATAAACTGTGAGTGGGTGTCATCATATTGCAATTAAGATTGGGTAAGCCCTACCTAATCATTCTTGAGAGCATCTTATAAGCTGCACTGTAGCTGCCTCATAGAAACTACATGTGTGCTACTGCAAATGCCAAGCCTCGTATATGAGGAGGGACTAGATAGTTTAATTACATAATATACTTGCATTTCTTTAGGGGTCACTGATGCAGTGAGTCAGAATACATCCCTCCTGCCAGGGTGGGTGAGCAGGCATGAGCTACTAACTTCTATCCTGCTCTGCCTGATGCCCCCAGCACCCATGCATTAATTGAATGTGGACCATCTAGACCGGTGCTGCTCTCTCATTCAAAGGTTTATGTAGAAGTTCTGGAGATTCGAATGCTGTTAGTCCTAGGAGGGAGAGGTGATAATGGCATATACTTTCTTCATATCTGACAGTGAGCATATTATTAGCTTAAGCATGGAGTCATCAAAAATCAGAACACCTTTTCTAAGACATAACTTATTATGTGCAGTGGATACCTATGACTCAGGCTTCAACACAGCAGGAAGAGGCATTGCCTTGCCCCTCCCCCCACTGCCCTTCTTTTCAATGTCTTTTGATATAATTCATCATATGATTCAAAGATATCTGGAAAATTCAACCTCTTTTTGAAATTTGTATCAGTTTACTTCAGTACAGCATTTTAAGGAGTGTACTCTCATTATGATAAAAATTGCTGTATGGATTTTAATTTTTTATGCCATGCTCATCTGCATTTGATAACATCTCTAGTATAGGGTTGCCACCTTTTCAAATGCCCAAAGTGGGACATGTTCTGTAGAAATGTCAGATTTTCCAGGACAAAACATACCTACAGCCGTGCATAGTACAGAATGTTACTTATTTGCACAAATAAAAGTTTATTCTAGTAACATTTGAATTGCTTATGTTACTTCACATAACATATAGAAGTTTCATACATAAAATAACTGTTTTATGCAACTATTAAAGAAACTTAGGATATACTATTGTCTGTAATCTCAGGACATTTGCTATGTCTTGATTATTTTTGCAGGACACAACTGCCTAAAGAGGGACTGTCCCTCGCAAAGTGGGACAGGTGTTAACCTTACTCTAGTACCAGGGTTAAGGAACAGATGGAGTCAGCTCAGATGTCATATTCACAGGGTGTTCTTGTGAAGTAATTGGAACAGTGTGAAATATTTAGTACTTGTGTTAACAGTGTTATTAGTAGGAGGATTTGTAAGCTCCAGAAATGGAGAAGGGCTTTATGACTAAACAGAACAAAATTGATAACAGTAGCATCAAAGCTGAAGTCCTCAGTGATTTTCAGAAATTAAGTAATTATTTTTCTTTAAAACTTAATCTGAAATGTTTGCCTTTTCTGAATCTGTTGTTAGAGCACTTAATTGTGTTTTAAGATTAAAAATATAATTACATTTATTGCAGAATGTCAAGTCATTTTAGAAACAGAAACCAAATTACAGTTAGAACACTTAAAGTAACACTGTCCTGTGACTGATAAAAAATAATAAAAAAAAATAATGAAGCAAAATGATCCACTGTACCAAAAAAAATGCTCTTAAAAACACCAACAACAACATTAGAGATACAAGGGACCAGAACAAACAAATTGCAAAGTGATTTGGGGGGGGGGGGGAGCTGACAGAAGAAAACAAAATTCCCACGAATAAATTGGTTACAATTATCACCTACTGATGGAAGAATGCCTAAACATTCATCTTAGTAAACGGACACCAGAATTACTCATATCCTGTAACTGTAACAGTTGAAATGTTATAGGACAGGGTAAATCCATATAATAGTATTCTCTTTGAGGCAAAAGGGAGCGTTAGTGCAGTTTGTTGGCTGCTCTTCTCCAAATTGTATAATATAAGCAGCACTAAGTTACTAACCCAGTATCAGGAGATGCAACCTGTATCAGGAGATGTAACCTGTATCAGGGGATGTAACCAATATCAGGAGATGTAACCTGTATCAGGGGATATAACCTGTATCAGGAGATGTAACCAGTATCAGGGGATGTAACCTGTATCAGGAGATGTAACCTGTATCAGGGGATGTAACCTATATCAGGGGATGTAACCAATATCAGGAGCTGTAACCTGTATCAGGAGATGTAACCTGTATCAGGGGATGTAACCTGTATCAGGAGATGTAACCTGTATCAGGTGATGTAACCTGTATAAAGAGATGTAACCAATATCAGGGGATGTAACCTGTATCAGGAGATGTAACCTGTATCAGGGGATGTAACCAATATCAGGAGCTGTAACCTGTATCAGGAGATGTAACCTGTATCAGGGGATGTAACCTGTATCAGGAGATGTAACCTGTATCAGGTGATGTAACCTGTATAAAGAGATGTAACCAATATCAGGGGATGTAACCTGTATCAGGAGATGTAACCTGTATCAGGGGATGTAACCTGTATCAGGAGATGTAACCTGTATCAGGTGATGTAATCTGCATCAGGGGATGTAACCAATATCAGGAGATGTAACCTGTATCAGGAGATGTAACCTCTATCAGGAGATATAACCTGTATCAAGGGATGTAACCTGTATCAGTGGATGTAACCTGTATCAGGAGATGTAACCTGTATCAGGGGATGTAACCTGTATCCATGGCCGGCTTTAGGCATAGGCGAACTAGGCAACCACCTAGGGCGCCGTACAGGCCGATCACATAAAGGGCGCAATTTTATTTATTTATTTATTTATTTAAATGATTTTTTTTTTTTTTTTTTTGTTATCTAGTCTGGGTTTGTGCTGTTCTCGGCGGTACACTGTCCGTAAAACGGAGACTGCCTGTGGCAGCCGGGAGATTCATTTTCTTTTTATTAAAAAAAAAAAACATTTTTTAAGGACGTTCTTCTTTAAGAATGCCCTCCTTTTATGGCTGCAGATGACGAAAACAGGTCGCAAACACCTGCTTTGCCTGTGCGACAGATTATGTACGTCTTTGTTTTGGGGGAGCGGAATTTGATTTGTGGAAGACGTTGTGTACTGGAGCAAGAATTGACAAGTGAGAGGTAAGGGTGTGTGTGTATGTATGTGTATATGGGGATTATTGAAAGAAAGTAATGTTTGGAAATGTAGTGTACAAGATTTTCAATATGTATTATAACTGAGTTATCTAGTGGCCACTCATTTAAGCTTCAAAACTGATTTGTATTCATTTTCATTGAAATATGCAGAAGAGGGTTACTAAAATGCTGCTGTTGAAGAGATAAAAAAGAGGAGGATTAGGTACGTAAAGAAAGGTTTAACATTTAATGACTGTGCAAAGTTCAGGAAGGCTGTGAGTAGGGGCTTGCCTGGAATTTATTATGGTATCTAATTCAAGAAGGTGGTATGGCCTTGAGAGGAACATAAGTGGGAGAGGGGCATGTAAGGAGCTGAACAGCAGAATATTTCAATAACATTTCAGGAAACACTTTTTTTCAGACAGATTGATGAGGCACTGGAATGTTATACTAGAAAATATGAATATAGGTCAACAGAGGCATCCAGAGGGTCCCATAGAAATGGAAGGTAAAGCAGCAGCTAAGCGCAACAACTCTCTAAGGTTAAATGGCCATATATATTTCTTTTAAGCTTATTGTATGGCTGTGTGATTTAATTAATTAACTCGTTCAACATATTTATTTTCTTAACTGGCAGCCCCATCTGCATTCTATTTCCACCAGCTTTAGAAGTTTGGTCTTGGTCAGTGATTGTTCTGCTCATGTATACACACAAAATAACTAATGGAAATATAAGACTTTTAAAAATATTTATTTGCCATCACATCTGATGTTCTCACCCTTTCTGCTGTAAGGCTTTAAAGGTTGTAACATTGATTGATGTGTTCTTGGAGGCAGAAGGTCATATAAATTCTACTTTATCATGAAGATAATATTAGATTTCTGCCAAGCTTTCTCAAGAACATACCTATTTCCCATTTCAGTACTGTACTTTGTTAGCATAATCCTATGTTTTTTGGTGTGTTTTATTTACGTGTGTTTCTTTACCTAGTAACTTGCCAACGAGGTACATGACCACAAAAGCAAGCTCATAGAATTAAGTGATTTTTTTTCTTTCTTTTTCTTTTCCGTATGTTTCTGTTCTCTCTCGTTTGCTTTTTAAGCCAAGTATTTTGTCATGTCATACCACTACGAAGCATGATGACGTGGAATGCCAGAAGGTGAGCAAGTACCCTCCAGCATACAAGCAAAAACATTCTATTTTCATCTTTGTTTTAAATTACTAAACAATCTGTATTTTATATTTCTCACTGCATTCCACAAGTTAAAAATAACCTATGTGGGTTGCCAGCTTCCAGGCAGATTTCAAAGATACATTGCAACTGAACATTATCTTTAAGATAGCAAAACCCAGCTTTGCTTTTCCTTTTTTTAACTGCTATTCCTTCATTGTACTCAGTTATCTGGTTCAGTTCTTGGATGGGGTGTCTTCAGTGTACAGTCCGCACATCTTCCATGTGCCTATATGGATTTTTGTCAAATGGTACAGTTTCATTCTGTATCACAAGGCATGTAGTAGGTGCACTGGCAATCCCCAAATTACCCACAGGTGTGTGTAACTGGTAGGTAGCATACCCCTCAACTGTCCAGGTTTTTGCAGAATATCCAGATTTTTTGCCCTATATTTTTGTCTGTTCCTTATAAAGGACTGTTCTACTCCCACAACATGTAGATGGATTGTTGATACTGTGTTGTATTTTAGGGGGGTGGGGTGCTGCAGTCGTGAGTATGCCCTCCTTTGGATGAGATGCCTAGTAACAATTAACCTGTTTTTAGTTTGCTGTCCATTCCCTAGTGCAATATTACCCGTTTACCATTCTTTTTAATGTAATGTAGGCAATTTATTCTTCAATGACAGCAGACACTGAATTGGTTGATGAAACACTGAAATATAAAGTTGTTTGCTAGCAGCAACCTTTTCATTAGTTACAGATCTCTTTAATGTGGAATTATTCAGATGACTTTTAATTCTGCAGAGATTGTGCATATTGACTGACATTGGTGGATTGTAATGACACAAATATGAGTGGCCTTTATGGTTGAAATGTTCTGATTTGGACAGTTTTGCTATTGGTTCATATGGTTTGTTTCATTGCTTACTGGAAAAATGTTCAAAACTAATTTTAAAACACACTCTAATAAGTAGTGCTGTATTATGCAAGGGATATAATATTTTAAAATGACAAGCAGAGTATAAACAGAAAAATAGTAATGATTCAGCTTCATATAGATACATTTACATTTCAGTTTTAAGCTATAATTATAAAGTGTTTATAACTATACTAGTTATGTGAATGTCAAAGGTGTTGCCAACATTGATAGATGTAAATGTGATTTTGTGGATGGGTGGCAAACATTTGACAAAATTAACAGAACGGTGCTAATGCAGACTTAAAAAATGCTCCTGGGGTTGTTGGGTCTTGATGTAGAGAAAAGATTTGATAAAGTCAGCTGTGATTTTGCCTTATATTATTTTCACCCTGTCCGTCACAAAATTAAATCAGTTGAAAATGCCAGACATTAGCTTTGCAATTCCAAATGCTAGAAAATATTCAAAACCTGTTGCGCTATTAATTCTACGTAAATTAGAATAGTATTTAAAACTTTCCCTGATTTGGAGCATTTGTCCGGAATTCTTGAGCAAGAAGTTTAGAGGCATGACTGCACTTGCATCCATCTTAGAAAATACCAGTCCAGGTTTGCATCAGTTTTGTTAGGGTTAAAACATTCTATACTGATAAGAGGCGTGAGAATGTCTCTGTTTTGCAGAAATATAGCTATTAAAAATAATTACTTAAACCATTAAAGTAGCCTTGGGTAGGCTAAGGTGGCTTGTAATTGTTTTTTTAATTAATTTTATCATTTTGACAATGTTTAGGTTTATACACTTATTTTTTTTTTCTAATTATTTTGGATATTCGTTATGGATGTATGACATATGATGGGGAGTACACCTTTAAACAAAAAGCAGATATATGGACTCAGAATGGAGTGGTGGATTGTTTAAACTATTTAAACATTATATTCAGTTGAGATGATCTGATGAAATTCCAAGTTATATAGGATGAAAGTGCTTATCAATTTTATTATTTTCGTAGTTTGATTCATGGTATTTTTTTATAAGTCTTGTAGCCTCTCTTTAGTGTCTTGGTTTCATTTTGGAGTTTGTCGTTGGGATCTACCATCTTAACACCTGACTACCTCTGTCTTCAAGCTAGCCTATCATAAATGTGAATATTGTAAATAACTAAAGTGTACTATGTATCCACAATCTTATGCCTGTTTCTCTTGCATGAAGTGAAATTGTAAAGGCTTTTTCTTTTCCACAATTGTACCTGTAACTAATGTATGTAAACAAACATTTTGTATCTAAACTATGTAATGTGGAGCTTATCTCTCTGGGCCTCCACTGAAAATGGGTTCCCTGAGCTCAGTGGACCTCCCCGGTCATCAAACTGGAAATAAATAAATAAATAAATAATCCTGTGTGCTTGGGTTTATTTACAGTAGTCATTTGGCCAGGGTTTGATGCTTTCAGTTTCTAAAGGTGCACCATGCACTAGATGTGAGTCTATTTTCAGGAAAAAAGTGTTGTGATTACTCCCCGCAAGCTAGGGTAATGCAAATCAAAAACACCCAATTTGGTTAGACTGCTTCCAGAGTCAGACCATTCAGTAGTAACGCAGACCAGGCATAGAACAAATGTTTGTGTTTCTCCCTACTTAATGTAAGGTTTCAGGTGTGTCTTCTGTGAAATGTGGCACAGCTGTGTGTAGGGTTAGTTTCTGTTGGTGGTGCTTTTGGATTTAAACAGCAGTATAGAATGGTAAGGACAGGAAAAACTGTCCAGTCCTGTGCACTTCTTGTGGTAGTACAAAGGTTTCAGAGAAGATAGCATCTGGAGTAAGTGTTTACTTCTCTTGCGGTAAGTGAATGTACCTGTGTCTTGTTCAGCTGTTGTCTGTGAATGTTTCATTTCTCTTCGCACCAGGTTTAGTTATAAATGGGTGATGTGATCATGACAGTGCTGCTTGCACATCTTTGGTTGTTTGCAAATCTGTGGTTGTTGCAGTTTACCTCTTTCTCAACTGTCTTATTTTGACTCAAAATTTTGCTCTGTCCCTCTTAATCCCTCCTAAAACTGGCAACTTTTCAAAAAAAAAGGAGATGAATTACACTTAATAAATAATTGTGACAATACAATCAAGAAGCATAAACAGGTAGTTAGAAGCATAACTGTTTTGCTGAAAAACTAGTGATTAATTTAAAGAAATAGCAAGCAAAGTGAGTAGAAAAATGTAAACGGGTTTCCCTTTGTTTTTTGTCATTCCAGTCCTGACACAGACAGACTAAAAGTTATGTTCAAGGCAGGGGAGCTGTGAAATGTAACCATTAAAACATTCTTCAATAAATGTCCTGTAATCAAAAGGACAAAGCCTCATACGCCTGGGTGAGTGGTACCTGCCAGCTGATGGCACAGCTTTGGGCACCTGCTGGGGCTGCATTATGTCATAAAGTGTGTGTGTGTGCGTGTGTGTGTGTGTGTGTGTCTCAGCTGGTTCTGATTTTTGATCTTATTACTTGTCAGATGAACTTTGGTAATGCAAAACCCATTACAGTAGAAACTTATTTTCATACATTTAAAAAAATTGAAGGAAATACCTGGAGTGGCTTTCATGGGGAGTGATGTATCTGTGGGTGTGGCTCAGATAGGAGTGTATCATGAGTATGGCGTGGGTGGGGCTTAAGGGGCACCGGAGCACTACTTCGCTTAGGATGCCATTTCAGCTAAGGCCGGCCCTGCCTGTATCAGGGGATGTAACCAATATCAGGAGATATAACCTGTATCAGGGGATGTCACCTGTATAAGGAGATGTAACCTGTCTTATATTGTTCTAAACAAGAAAAGTGCATCTCTCATTTCTAGACTCAAAGCAAGTAAAGCACAAACTTACAAAGACTCAGAAGCATCCACAAGATGGTGCTGCTGTTTCCCAGACACTCACACTAACTAACATAAATACATGCAAGCATCGAAGGGACACAACGTTGCCCGTTCGATTCTCAGTTAGAGCGTCTTCTGTGTGGCGACATGCGTGAATGGGCATTCCTTCATTGGAGGTTGTGCGTTAGGCCCGGCAAGCCAGCATGTAAAAAATCTACTGCCAATCATTAGCGGACCGGAGTTCCGGTATGGCGACCCCTAACCGGGAAAAGCCGAAAGACACAACAACACAACATTGAAGGGACACAACAATGCATCTTCTCATCTTTAAATGCTTTGCAATTTCATGAGGGAGCCAAACAAAATACTACAATGCCAAATGCATGGTGGATTCACTAAATTATATTGTACTGTCACAGTGTTTTGTGGTAGGCAGATAGGTGTGTGAGTGTGTGTGTGTGTGTGTGTGTGTGTGTGTGTGTGTGTGTGTATGTGCGATCCCATTTTATGTTGACCTTTTACAGCTTAGGCTGCCATACAACATATAAAACATGGTGTACAGATGTGTCAGTCACTTTTTATACCAGCCATATGCACCAAATAATACAAACTGTACATGTGTGTGTGCAGTTCCATATTATAACCACCATTTACAGCTGCATGCTGCTTTACAGCATATAATACATAGTTTACAACTGTGTGTGCAATCCCAGGCTGCCTTGCAGCATATAATACCTAATGTAAACCTGAGTGTGCAATCATATCATATAACAACAATTTACTGCTATAAGCTGCCTGACAGCATATTAAACATACTATACAGCTATGTGTGCAATCCTATTTTATAACAAACCATTTACTGCTGTAGGCTGCCTTACAGCATATAATACATAGTTTACACCCGTACTTGCAATCTCAGGCTGCCTTGCAGCATATAATGCCTAATGTACAGCTGAGTGTGCAATCTCAGGCTGTCTTGCAGCATATAATACCTAATGTAGAGCTGTGTATGCATTCCTAGGCTGCCATACAACATATAATACCTAATGTAAACCTGTGTGTGCAATCGCATTTTATAACAACCATTTACTGCTATAAGCTGCCTGACAGCATATTATACATACTATACAGCTATGTGTGCAATCCCATTTTATAACAAACCATTTACTGCTGTAGGCTGCCTTACAACATATTATACATACTATACAGCTTTGTGTACAATCGCATTTTATAACAACCACTTACTGCTATAAGCTACCTGACAGCATATAATGCATATTGTACAGCTATGTGTGCAAACCCATTTTATAACAACTATTTACTGCCATAGGCTGCCTTACAGCATATAATCCATACTGTACAGCTATGTGTACAATCCAAAATCCCATTTTATAACAATCATTTACAGATGCAGTCTACTTTGCTGCATATAATACATTATGTACAGCTGTGTGTGTAAAAATTTCATTTTTATAACAATCAGTTATAGGTGTACATTGATATATAGTACATAGCATGCAGTGTAGAGCTGACATACAGGAGACATTATGTGGGACACTGCACAAAGTGTTAAGACGAGTGCCCATTTTACTGCATGCTATATGGCAAGCTACATAAACAAACATTTGTCTAGTGATGCAAATAGTTGTATATCAATTTACTGTTTCCAGTACACCACATGACAACATAATAATGCTGGGTGGTGTACAGTCTGTTACACATCTGGGTTCAGATGCCATTGTTACTGAGTCTCATCTTAAGCCTGGCATCCATGTTTCCGGCTTTTCTTACTGAGACATTCTCTTCTTCAGAAATGACTTACTTGTGTTTTAGAACAGCTAAGAACATGCTTCTCACTTTCTTAACAAAGTGTGCTGCTCCTTACTTGCTGAAGTAACCTTTGAATCTGATATCCCAGCTAGCTGTTTGAGGCTTGTCTGAAGAATGTTTTAGCTTACCATTGCAAGTCTATATGTCCCTGAAATCAATATCCCAAAGACGTCTATGAAGCTTTATCATCTTTAACATTCTGCTTTCTCATGGTCACTCACTCAATCATTATGGCTGATACCAGCCTTAACTGGAACACCAATATACAAACTGCTTTGCGGGTAACCCTGGTAACATGCAAGCAATGCAAAATGGGTTTTGGTGTAACAACCTAGAGATAAGCACCCTGTTCTGGAATTAGTGCTGTAAAGTAAACCTCAAAATATGCCCTCCCAGTGATCATTGTTACTATGCACTTTGTTGATTAGTGTAATGACAAATATCCCTCGCAGCATTATAAAAACTTAAGATTTTCATAAGGAAACACATATATCCCTCCTCTTTTCTATGTGAGACAATTTATTGTCTCAAACTTCATTGAGAGATTCTTAACTTCATTAATATATTCTTGCCTTTACAGCAAAAATACTTACCACTTTACATCGGGTCTGTATATGTTACTCATTCTCCTGGGTCAACTTTCAAATCAATAGTCTTGAAAAAAGCAAATTTTGATATATGACCAGTATTGACCTACCCTGCTGGAGCCACTTAATTGGTATTGTTTAGTCATTTAGTGGAACTGTGGAATACAACTCTTTGTAACCTCAAGGTCTTTAGCACACCAGGACTGTCTGTTAAGAACTACTTCTTTAAGTTATTGCAAACTCATATTGAATAATGCTGTCCATTCTCTTTAGTTTCTGCCTCCCCTTCCTCTTTTTCCTTTGATTTTTCCCAGCATCAGTGTAGAGCCTTCTGTAGTAAATCCTATTTTTGCATTATGAGACCAGAGTACATAAGTTTTAATTGTACTATCAGGCATTCCAATGGACAGACCAGATGTATTTCCTTATGTATTGACTGCTTTGATTTTCTTACAGTCCATGGAATTCTCCAAAGTTTCCTACAGCACTCTCAATTTATTGCTTTTCTCAGGGTACTGGCTAACAGCACAGTTAACACTTTTGAGATAGATATTTCACCTTGCAGTTCTTGCATTTGTCTATCAATTCCTTAGACCTGCTTGCCACAGATGTGACTTTTTGATTTGACAGGTCATTGGTAACTGCATGCACAGCAATGTGCTCCACCTTGGAGCCAACTTAGTCACTTCCTTCTAGATCTCAATAAGCCTAAGGCATAAGAACAGTTTCACTGTAACCTGCTCTCTCCTGCTTCCTCTGTCGAGACTTTCACTCTCCGATCACCAACACTTTCTTCTCTGCCTCATGTTTTCTCTTATTCCCTTCATTTCCGGTGTGATGCCACTGCCTTCCTATCTGCAGCCTTTACTCCTTCATAGTTCCACCACCTCGGCCTTCCTCACTGTATGTGTTTAGTTACTGCCTTCCCTGGGTTGTATTTGATTCCTTCTGCACACTTCCTATACTCTTTGTACAGGCCCTCTCCACTGTTTTCTCTGTTCCATCCTCTGTTGCTCACATTTTGTTGAGTTCACCTTCTGGCTTACTTTCCTCTTGATTTCTTTATGGTGTTGACATCAGTATGTCCACCTCTGACTCTTTCTCCCCTTCTCACTTGCCATTGCTGTCTGTATTCATCCTTCTTCCTTGGCTTACTTCTCCTTCTCCTCTATTTCTTGTGGTTGCATCCATCATTTTTCTCTTTATATTAGTTTGTACCAACTTGCTTATCTCCGTTCTTGTGACCACACCTGCCCATGTTCTCCTGCTCTCTGATGTTCTCCCTATTTCTTGCATAGTGCCCTATGTTATCTGCTTCCTGTTGCCATCTCCTTTCCAAATTTACTCTGTCTTTTCTCATTTCTCTAGGCAATCGATTGCCATCTCTAACTCCTATCTCCTTTGAACCTCTCCTACTGTCCTGCAGGCCCTGCATCCTGTGCCACCCTAAAACTTTCCATGTAACCAGGTGCCACAGATCTTGAGTACCTCATCCTTTTCTTTCCTGCTCTTCTCATCCTGCCTGAAGTGCTACCGTCATGTTATCACATTCTTGGATCCCACACTTATCCCTTTGTTATTGTACAATTTATATAGCCATACAATTGAACTGACACCTAGCTATGCCTTTAAATGTTTAGTGCTATCCCCAACATGCTAAGTAAATGCACACACATAGTGTATAAACCCTACTATCAAATACAATCATTATTCTATTGACCATGTGGTAACTTTCCCTTGAAGAGAGCATGACATATGGCTAATTTGCAGTAGGTGGGGACCCTCCATTTTGTGTTGCATGCCAACTGGCAGTATGGGGAGTAGAGTCACTTTTTCTTTCCATATAAGTGTTCCTCACAAAGTAAAGCACAAATAGCAATAAGAAACTACCTATTACACTAGCATTGCCAGAGAGTTTCCATTCCTGTGGAATCCTGCCAGCTGTCTCAGTCTGCTCCTGTTTGTACAATGAATGAAGTTTAAGAAATGAGGTATTTTTAGAAAGAATCTGGTATAGAACCCATGCAGCAGATGCTAAAATATTCCTGCACTTTTTGGTGCAGGTTGTTAGAATGTCCTAGTGCACAGGCTGCACAATGTCTGTTGAGATAGTTCTTGCTCATTCTGTTTTGCCAGTACATGTTTGAAATGCAGATGAATTAGTAGCTGTATCATTGTCCTTACCTATCTGTATTAGATTATGGCGTCCTTGTCTGCCAGGATCTAATAAACAACCCTGGACTTGTGCCTTCCAGCTGCTGCTACACTTAATTTTCTCCCATTTGTTTGTCATCTATGTGTCTTAAACATTAGTCCTGCATACCACATAGGGCATCATCTTTCTCTGTTGTTATGGAGGTGGTCTGACCTCTCTTTCATTATTTGCATGTTCCTCTACAACTGCATTGTACCAAACTAATTCAAGTTCTAGTAGTTTTATGGAGTATTTCTGACTTATGTATTGCACAACAAATTGTAATGTGGTTATTTCTATCTTAAAATCATTTAGGTGGCTTTATGCTCTACTCCCATATATATCACCCACACTCATGTATAGTGTGGTCCATATAATACTATAGCAACACAAAGTGTAATGGTTTTCAACTAAAAGCCTGATCTTTAATGGTATATACAATGGCAGTGATCAGAATGGTATAGGTTCTTTTCCGACACAAGGTGTTTGGATTTATTTTGCAGGGATGACATTGTAGTGCAGCATGGGGTGGGGGGCAGTGCATTATTGAGGTGCCATCATTCAGATGAGACTTTAAACCTAGGTTCCACATGCCTGCAAATGATACCAGCTCGGGTGGATATAAAAGATAGTAAGAAAGTAAATAAACAAATAAATGCAGTAGCGCTGCTCACTTAGACCTTTTCTATGTCCTTTCTGAGTACTGCTTCAGGCCTTTTAAATCATTTTAACAGCCTAAAGAAGTTACTGAAGCAACACTTCCACTACTGTTCCTACTAGTACTGCTAGGCACTGTGCAGACTCCACTGAGCTGTAAATGGTCATTCAGAGATAATGAAATATGAGACTTTTAATTTAGTCTGTCATTCAACAAGCCTGACTAAACCTTAAAGTGAGTGCATTTTCACTCCTGTGGAATATGACTTCAGCATCCGTAGATTAAGATAAGCTGACCTACAAGCAAGAAAAATGAATGGAGAAAGTTAAGAAATATGGCAGAAAATGAATAAAAATAATTTACCCTGGTTGCAGTTTTTGCATTTTATGTTATTGTCAGTAATATTAACTGTAAAAATGACATTTCATTTAAAGTGTTTTAATGGAAACTAGAATGGCTTCTGAGAATGCCATAAGCAGTGCAGTGATAATAACCATGACCGGTGATGTCTTTTTAATGACCCAAGTGCTGAACTAAAGTACATGCTTCCCCTGAATTTCCATGGAAATATTTTTGAGTGTTCCCAGACTGAAATGCAACATCTGCATGTAATTAAAAAATGTCTGTTAATGAAAGAAGAGGTGTGGATGAATGTATTGTAAGACCTATTTAGTTTCTTGATACACCACTAACAAATGAGACAACTCTGATAAAATAAGTAATAAAACTGTACTGGCTGTATAATAAGCTTTCAATGTGTTCAGTGTGTATTCTCTAATCTTTGAACTATATTAATATCTGTTTTTTTTTTTTCAAAGCATGATGCAATATTTGTCATGAATACTGATAGTGTCAGAAATGTAGGACAGCTGGATATGTCCGGTTAACAAACGTTACTTGGACCTGGCTCTACAGTTTATTTCCTTCACAATTTTGCCCTATGGAGACAAACATTCCTTGAATAAGGTAATACAGTGTTGACTATACAGTGTGTGCAGGACCTGCTCTACGTTTCACTGGTCTTAGCTAACTGTATAAGGTAAGCATGGCATTGATAGGTTCTTACCACACATCTACACTATACTGCACACTTATAACAAAACCCAAAATTAGTTTGCCATGTATGTATCATTTGTTTTCCATTAGAAAAAAACATGGTACAGGAAAAGTATAGTATAGAGCTATGTGTGAGTGATTTAAGATACAGAGCAAAAGGCCATGAGTTTAGTGATCTGTGTGATTCATTGCTAAGATACAGAATTGTGTGCAGTATCAAAGAAGACAGACTAAGAAGTAAACTACCCTGGGAAATTGATTTAAAACCCCTTACTCTGTGACAGAGAGGGATGGAACTCTTGACTGTGACCTAAATGTTCCAACTTCAGTTAGTGATTCAGGAACTGGGAAGCTGAATGAAGAGGGCTAGAAAGGAGCAGCAAGGGTCAGTTTGCCTACTCTGGAAGGGATAGTAGTGTTTTTACTTACAGGAGCAGCCTTAGCTCTACTGGTGCCCTAGGCAAAAGGGCTCCAGGGTGCCCCTCACCACACCACCTGGTGTGCCCATCCTGATCTACCTACACCAAACAAATACTGGAAAAGCGCCCCTGCTAGTGCGACGCCCTAGGCGGCCACCTAGTTGGCCTATGCCTAAGGCCGGCTATGCTTACAATGCAGCACTGCACTGACAATGGGGGTTGTGCTGTAATCACATTGCGCATATCCATTGAATTCAATTTGTATGACATCAAGCAGCCTTGCCCAGTTAGGACATAACAAAAATCTCTGGCATACTAGAACAACATATGTGATGTTGCCAGGCTGTTTCTCTTCCCAGTCTGGGATAGTACTGGAAACACTACATTTAAAAGCAATTGGGGCAACACTGAGAAGCTGATTATAAGCTAGAAAGGTAGATGCAAAGTAGAAAAAGGTGATTTATCATTGGAAAAAGCTGTTCATATGCACCTAGCAAATGAAACAATTTGCTGAAGATTTACATGTGTATAAATTAAAAAATAGACAACATACTACTCTAAAGTAAAAGTAAGTTTTGAAAAATGTAACAAATAGTACAGCAACCATAAAGGCTCCAGCAGCTTCAGAGTCTGATGACATAGTAAAAATTATTATCTCACTAAACAGCAGCCATCTTATTCTAGGTGTGGTTATCAGCATGGCAAAAACCATGTCCTAATATTAGAAGAGAGTGTTGGAAATATGCAAGGCTAAGAAAAAAATATTAATTGTGTTGGAAGTGAGTGCAGAATTTCTGAATTCAGCTCAGAAAGGCAAAAAAAATGTGTTGAAGTAAAAAATAAATAAATAAAAAAGAATGAAAAGTTGTGCACAAGTCAATAAATAAATACATTATCAGGTTGAACAAGATACCATAACCAAATATATCATTATCACTGAGAGTTCCTTTTAATCATTTGGGTTTAAGAATTTTTTGCCTGTATCTAAGTTACATTTTTTGTCTTAGACAGGTCACAAATTCAAGCTATGGGGTCAACAGTGTAATGTGCCTAAAGAATAAATAGTTGAATCTAATGGTTCAAACTATGTCAGTTCAGCCACCAAATATTTTCGGAATGTGTGTATACGTAAATTGATGGCCATGATGCAGAGAACTCATAGTGTGCAAGTGACGGAATTATACACTAGAGAGTAAAGTGCACTCAGAGATATACATTCACAGATGCAGTGATTCAAACATTTGTAAAGACAATCCCGGGGATTCATAAAGCTTGCGCCAGGTGCAGGCGTAGCGTCGGTGTTCTAACACCAAATATGGCTGCCGAGAGATCCAGGTATGAGCTATTCCCACGTGCACTACCTGTGTACGCTATGCCTGCACAACTCCTGGGCCCTGTATGCTAATTACCCTATGTGCAGCAGTGTAGCATGCAAATGAAGGTATGTAGTGATCCAGGAAGTGGTGCAGGTGTAGAGTAAGCAATGCAGAAATGTAAACAGTAGAAAACAGTTTACATTTTTGCAAACATAAAATCGGAGCAATGACAGCCAACCAAACACATGTATTATATTGTTAATATATGCCAATGGCTAAATATATAGCCATTGGCATAAAAAAATGTACAAAATATAAAATTAACATTTAATATATATAGTTGCACTATCGCGAAGTGGAAACGCAGGGCAGCGACACGCAAAGAGGATCACAAGGAAAATATAAAACTATAGAATAAAACTGCAATGTAACACATATCATATTTCCCCATAATAGTCAATGGCAGGCATGCTACACCATACTATGACGCAAGGGTTGCTAATGGGCTGTGACAGTGTTATGCGCGGTAGCTAGGGATTAGTAGGCAATGCCATGCAAATGTGAGGAGTAATAGTGAATCACAGATTCCCTTCTGGTGTAAGGATGCACCTCACAGTGTAGCATTATAACACCAAGGTGTGCCTTTGAGATAGAAATGACATCAAGAGAGGGGTGTGTCACATTTGCTGTAAACAGATTGGAGCATTGCTAGTCCGGTTTGCCCCTAGCTTGGCAAAGCTGCAGGATAGGGGTGTGTTGAACTGGCCATAGCTTTGCTTAGCTGAGAGTACACAAGGTAACCGAGTATGCATGTGAACGGTGATGAAAATGCACTTAAACCCGGTAAACGGGTTTGTGTGGCGAGCACTGCAGCTGAAACAGGAAGGATATAGGGAAATAAATAAGGAAATGCTGCAGCAGTGAAATTGGAGTACAAATGACTTATTAACACCTAGGAGTCTACAGTGGGCCATTGACAACAGCTAACAAGGCTGCAAGTAGCTACCTGCACAACAGGAAAGGGGAGGGGCTGTACTGCAAAGAAAACAGTAAAGTGTTAAAGCAGAACAAAGCCGATTTGCAGTATATTAGCTACAAGACACATTTTGCTATAACTGGGTAGGGAAAGTACAAAACAAGAAAGACAGCAGGTGGATGCATGCCTGATAATGGGAGAAGATCCAGGTTTAAAAGTGAATTAAAGGGCAACAGATTAATGAAGGCAGACAAGCATAACTCCACAGTAAAGGCCCCACACTTGCAGTACTCATTGTAAAACCCATAATTAAGATACTCTGCAGCTGGAATAGCTCATACACACTCAATGACATCAACAGCATCCATAGCACAATAGTATAAAGTGTGAAAGCACCTCACACACATTTGTGTATTCCCATACACTCTGCACCAGTGGTGTATACAGATGGGGAACTTTTAGTATGTACATGTTAGGGGCTGCCATAGCTTTGATCCACCAGCATGTGTTGGAGATTGAAGATGGTGTGGAGGATGATGCACACGACCACCTCAGGCACCAGAGGAGGAGAGTGTTCAGACCCAGGATAACCTACCAGGGGCTACATGATCTGGAGATAGTAGAGTGTTACAGGGTGGACAGGGACATCCTACAGCAACTTGTGGAGCTGTGTCGGCCACACCTCAGAGCCAGAACAAACAGAGGGGAACCCATCCCAGTGGATATGAAGGTATGTATAAGCCTGAGAATACTAGCTACAGGTACCTTTCAAAGCCCAACTGGGGATATCATGGATATCTCACAGGCATCAGAATCCAGGATACTACACCAGTTCCTGGATGCCATGTTAACACATGCCAATGAGCACATAAACTTCCCCCGAAAGCAGGAGGAGTTGGCCAGCAATATGCGTCTCTTCCACCATGTGGCACAATACCCTAAGGTACTGGGTGCAATAGACTGCACGCACATACACATCAAGTCACCACCCGGTAAGCAGGGTAGGCACTACATAAACTACAAGGGATACCCCTCCATCAACTGCCAGGTCATATGCAATGCCCAGGGCATTATCATGGATGTGTGTGCTGGCAGCCCTGGAAGCTATCATGACTACCACATCTGGCATGCCTCACAGCTTTATCAGGTATTTGCCAGGGAGGACATCCCAAATGGCCACCTGGTGGGGGATGCTGGCTATGCACTGGAACCGTGGATGATGACTCCCATCATAAATGCACACACACCCATGCAGGAACGCCATAATGAGGCACACGCACAAACCAGAATCATCATAGAGCATGTGTTTGGGATGCTGAAATCATGGTTTCGTTGCTTGGACATATCTGGTGGAGCCTTGCAGTACTGTCCAGGCACGTGTGCCCACATCTTCATAGTATGTGCCATGCTACACAATATGATCCTGCGTAAACAGCTGCAGCAGGGACAGAATGGTGAAGGCCCTCACAGCCCACCACCATTGCTAAGGGCCCCACAAGCACAGAGCTACTCAGACCACAAATACCCTGAGCCAGCTCCAGTAGGCAGACGGAGGCATGCCCAGTATGCCCATGCCTTGGCAAGGAGGAAACGTATAGTACACACACTGACAGTGTAGGCACCTAGGGACTGACACCTTTTTCCACCTGCACACACAGTAAAAATGGATGATACACACACAAGACTACCTGTAAATTGTCATGTATAGGCAGTCTACTGTGCACATCCAACATAGGCAGCCCTCAACTATTGCACACACAACTGCCATTGGCACAAGGTAAGTCAACACCTGAACAGTAAATTAAGCTATCAGCATGTGCTGATACTGTATGTATAGGTTCATAGGTAGGTACTTGGCCAACTGCCAGAGGCCATTTATAAGCCTAGCCAAAATGTGTCAGCTTTTGCCACCCCATTGATTCATTAACTGTCCCTCTGTGGAGCAGAGCCAATGGCGGGATCCCTGGGGTGTATCTACTGTCCCCATCCATGCTTCAAGGTTTGTCTTGAAGAATGTTAGTGAGGAGCTCTGTATAATGTAGTTAGGGATGTTGTTCCAAAGTATGGGGAGTGTCTGTGACAGGAATCCATCCCTCCAGCATCTTCCAGTTATTGTTGTGGCAAGGTTCAGCTCACTACAGTGTGTGGCTCACTGTGACATGGATTCCCATAGGTAGAGCATATCCATTAAGCCTGAGTTCAACATGGTTGTGTTGGCCAGCAGAGATCATCTCTGGGTAAACGAGATTCCACTGAGTAAAGCAGGAGTTTATTCAGTCTGGCTGCATAGGGCATATGCTTGAGGCCAGTAATCCCCTTGGCGAGGTACATTCGTGGACCTTCCAGCTATTGGAAGTGTCTTCTGAGGTACATCCCAAATGGGTTATTATACCCTATGATGGGACTGATGAGTGATGAGTAAAGGGGCACTATAACCCCGGTATGTCTAGATGGGAACCCTTTAGTAATCAGATGGCCTACATAGAAGGATGTCCTAACTACTTTGGAGATATGACTGTCAAAGGAGGGATCACTATCCACCTTAGTCCCCAGATACCCCATTACCTCGTCTGTATTAAAGTGGCTGCCACTTATGTGTTAATATGTGGGTGCTTAATATTCCACAATGGAATGACCATGCAGTTAGTGGCACCTAGCTGGAGGCCATGACTTTGACACCCTGTGTCGGTTTCTGTGAGGCCCCTTGAGGGATGTCTGTGTCAGCTGGACTATCATTCATGGCTCCCAGTTCGCAGTCATTGCCAAACATGGTCTGCCATAGTCCACCTGTGTTTGCCTGTACCTCTGAGAAGTATATGCCGAACAGTAGGGCTCCCAGGACTGAGTCCTGTGGGACACTAGTCATGACTGGTCAAGAGTTGGACCTGGAGACTGCTAGTCATACGATATGGGTTCTGTGTGTAAGCCCTTTGGCAACCCAACCTGTGATATATGGGTTTATGTACAGGCTGGTGTGTTTATCAATAATACCTAAGTGGGGCATGGTGTCAAAAACCTTGGTGAGGTCCAGGTAGTATGTGTGAACCACCTTTCCCCTCATCTAACGTCTTGGTGACTGTATATAAGATGTCAAACAGGTTCATTAGGCATGAACTGCACTCAACCAAGCTGACCTGGGTTGGGTCACGTGTTTGGAGGTTACCAGTGTCTTTGTTAATGAGTGCCATGAGGATGCGCTCCATACCATTGCAGACCAGGCTAGTCAGGCTTATGGGCTGGTAGTTACCATGGTCAGTTGTGATTCCACCTTGATGGAGTGGAATAACCGTTGCCATGCACCATTGTATGGGCATGTAGTCTGTGGAGAGGCTGAGGTTGAAAAGCTTAATTAGATGGGGAGAGGGTCAGGTTGTTTTGTACTGTTTGCAAGATGCAGTCTGGGACAACATCTGCCTCCACTGATGCTGTGTTCTGCTGTTAGAGAGGACCATTTCCACTATCTCCAGATCAGATGTGTGGGATACTGTACCTTTCGGGTAGTGTTGTGGGCTCTTTAGGCGGTGAAGTATGCACTGAATGTATCTGCAAGGATGTTGGCGATATAAGTAGGGTCAGCATATTTTGTGCTATATTTCACCAGCACAGTGCAAATCTGTGTGTCACCACTTATATCCTTGACATAGCCAAAGAAGGCTTTGTGGTTATCCTTGCTTATTTTCCTGCTGATGTTAGTCTTGAATGATTTCATGAGGGACCTACGTATCATACTAATAGTGGTCATGGATGTCTGCCCTTCATGGGATTTGCTGTTTGTCTGGACCACTGTCCTACTTCTGTAGTATAGCCTGTTTATTGCAGGGGGTCCACCAGACTAGTGTCCTTGTCTTGGAGGAGTGAGTCTTGGTTTACCAGTGATGGCATGATTCATACATCCGTGTAGGTGCTTATAGATTGCATTTGTAAATCTGTCTGTATCTTGAGCAGTGTTTTCCCTTAGTGTAGGGGCTGCGAAACCCCCCACCCCTATCTCTAGTAGTGTAAATTTAGCTGTAGGAAAGGTATACACCGTGGTTTCCTTGGATGGGGGTGATTTTGGGTGTGGAAACAGTGAATAGTTCATGGTCAGATCTAACCAGTGACCGGTTAACCTCTGCTATGGTGCACCTGTTGCCCATGTTGGTGATGACCACTTCTAGTATGTTTCCACCCCTTGTTAGGGAGGTTACCACCTGATACAG
>NC_056737.1:507054444-507066944 GCF_019279795.1 Protopterus annectens | reverse complement strand
CGATATATTGTAACAGTAGATATGTGTATGGGTGTATAAGTAAGATGAACATGTTAAAGGTGGGCTTACTGTGCAAGTATGGTTTGCATTGTGGGATATTGTGCCAATAACTATGTAATGTACAGTATTTTAGGCAGATCTGTATTCCATTCTGCATAGCATTTCTGTTATGTTATGCAAACAGTAGATATGTCTATTGGCAATTACAATACTCAATAACCGGATACATATCACTTGTATTCATCTGACAGTTTAGCAGCATGATAGCAAAGGTAATTGTAATAGCTAGGTAACTATCCATGCACATAACACATGTAATATCCACCTCTCCAGTATTGTTTGCAAGGAATAACAGCTGTGCATGTGTACATCTTATGCAAATGTGTAGTGGCCCTTGTTACAGGGCTGGACCTCCCTAGTATCGTTTGCAAGCAATAACAGCAGTGCATGTGTACATGTTATGCAAATGTGTAGTGACCCTTGTTACAGGGCTGGGCCAAATGGCTATGTGCAGACCTACATAGAGTGGATATTGAGAGTAGAGACACACTGGTTGAACTACCAGGTTTGTGTAGCCTAACCTGTCATTGCCAACCTAACAGCCGCTTGCACATACTGTATGTAAGGTAGTGCACAGCACTTGTAATGAAACAGGTTGCATATCATCTTTAACTCCAGTGTAACATCTGCACTAGGAGTGTAAGATGTAAGAGACTGCTGCTCATGTGTAATAGCCACTTCTTAGGTGATGGCTTACACTATCTGATTATATCCTGATCATGTTGATAGTGGCATCAGATTCGATTGATACATGACTCTATTTGGGGAGTGGGTGTCTGGGCCAACAGAGCTCATGGTCCTGGTGGATATGTGAGTATATACCCAGAAAAGGAAACAGACCTGTAGACACCTGCATCATCTGTAATCTACTATCAGGATGTGATGTGCTCCTTAGAGGAGGATTGCTGCTAAAGGTAGCTACAGTGTTAATGTAATAGCCAGTGTTGTCACGTCCATAACACATATATACATGTGAGCATCACTGTCTAAAACATCTTCATAAGCAATAAGTAAACTAAATACAGTACTTGGTACTTGAAGTACTGAATGCTCATACAGGCATGTCCACTAGTCAGCTACTGGTGTTTACTAATGTCAGCTTTGTGTATGTGGCCATCCTGGGGGAATGTAATCTCTATGCCATGTACACTGCCAAACCCATCTAACACTACACCCCACACATTGTCTGGGATGCAGCTACAGGGGTAAGCTGGAAGGCAGTCCAGTCTACAGCCATGACTGAACTGGACAGTCATGAGGTGTAGGTTAACACATGCATCTCATCATCACAACCAGCACATACCCTTACCAGAACACGGTAAGGACACCCACACACACTACCAGAAATCATACACATTCACAGAAGCTTCAATGTATCTGGCCAAACACGTGACCTCCCAAACTGGAAGAGACAGACAACGAAATACACAAACTGTATGACATAGTTTGCATAATTGTGCCATACCTCAGAACACGTGGCCAGAAACATGTCCAACAGTACTCATTTGTGAATGCAAACTCTAGCACTATGTTACACACCAACCTATATGAGGGCATACATGCTGTCAGCTGCCTGTCTGCCATGATTAGCCACATACCCATACACTCAGACCACCTTTTGAACTATACACATGGCTCTGGCATATTCCATGTTGTTGTGCAGGACCTGTAATGCAGTAGCCTGGACTGCATGGAAACACATGTAGGAACTATCAGGTCTTGTAGTCCATACAGGTATGTCCCAAGGCCTGGGCAGCATTCTGCCATTGGCTAGAATGATACTGCAGTACAGGGACAAAAGGATTGTATTCCACAATTGTCTAATGTAGTGGTGCAAGTCAAAGGGTATTCAGTATCTGTCTGCCTGGGATAACATGGTTGACAGACCATGATGCTCTGCCAGACAGAGCCTGCATCTGTCACCCCTGTGAATCTGGATACTGCCTAGGGCTTATGCTTCCCCTATAGTGCCTTCAACATGCACAGTTCAAGTGAAGGTCCACTGCTGTTACAGAGGCAGCCAAGCAATAAACTGCGGGTCTCGCTACTCAATGATACATGTCAGAAACACTATATGGACTCGCATATGTCAATCCCTAACATGGCGAACATATCTGTGTAGTGGCTGAGACATGTTTCAATGTTCCAGAGAGCACACCTGCATGACCATGTTATAACACATACCTCACCTCTTGCCCATTATCCTTTATTGGAACACACGGGCCACAGGTGTGTCCATATTCCTGAAGGACATGTACACCCCCACACTAGTTGCACTTGCATAACTTCAGATGCATTATGCTGAGCAACTACCTTTGTGCCAAAGTGGAATTCAAATTGCACCTTGCAACAGATCACCCACCATGCCGTGGATTTCTCAACTGTCATAATGTGCTGTAATGGGAAAGATTAGGTTTGAGACAGAAAACCATAATAATGGCTACTCTCAACTATTCCATTATGAGCTGGGAAGACACCTCATGTGCCAACACCTGCGCTGAATGCATGTTGGATTCCATCAACCCCAATGACCTAGATCACAATAGTCACACAAACAGGGTTAACAGTATGCTACACATAGTCTCCAAAGCCAATGTTATGCTTCCTAAGAGCAAAGTGGTGACTATCATGGCACCCATGCAGATGGACAATGCATGTGCAAATGCTGAATCCTATACAAATGAACCTTAAGCAGTCACATACGTGGAGTGATTGTGCCATTGAAACAGAACCAATATTCAGCCAAACACAAACAAGAAGGCAAACTGGTGGTACCATGCTTCAAACTGTACCACGGAAGGTAGTATCTGTTGCAAGAGTGAACACCCATGAGTGTAGGTGATCCCTGGTCAGCCTCAGTAAGATGGAGATACACCATATAAAAACCACACAAAGCTACTCTGAAACTAATCAGACACATATTATGAGGCCAACCACAGAGCATTCTATAGCTGTGTCATTAATCATAATGGCAATGACAAGACCTGCCGTGCTGCACATCACTATGGCATGGGAAGTACTGCACCTACAGAAATAGTACCTGTTCATCCAGATAGGGTCTTGGAGAACCTAAACTGATTCCCTCCCAACAGGTACACATAGTTATATATCCATGTACACTACAGAGCCCCTGTAATAACAACTATGCAGGTACAAACTGTACTCTCTAAAGCAATACATACAGCTTTCATGGGACCTGTCAACATCCCAGGGTGTATCCTACACAAATGTAAGAACTATCAGCTCTCCACATACACATCATGTTAAATCATAGCTCCATGTCAGGCTGTGTACACACTGAATGGTGCACAGCAACAGTTATCACACCCCACAAAGGGGGAGACACCATTGATAATGGGAAATAGTGCACTACTACCCTGCTGAGTCTGGTCTGTAAGTCCATGAACCGTGATCAACGTATTTGATGTACTCAGTACAGATGTAGATGTTAGTAAGGTTGATTCACACAGCATATCATGACCTTGCCAGGTCTTAGGACACCATCACCCATACTGTGTTCCAGCTACACTCAGTAAACTAGGTGTATATTCCTATGTCACAGGAGTGGTTGGCAATTGGACTGCTGGCAGACCCAACACTACAGAAGGTGTCTGACTAATACATGCACATAAAACCAGTGCCTGCCACAGTAATACAGGGTTCATTCCTGGTACCCCCCCCCTCTTTATTTATACCACACAGACTAACATAGAAGGCATCTGCCTATTGATGTTTGCAAATGACTATGAACTAGGAGCAATAGTTGACTCAATGTGTGCTGCACTCAACATATAGAAGGGCCTTTGTGTGTCAGAGGTGTGATGTGTGACTTATGGCCACAATCTGACAGCTAAGTATTGCATTGTCATCCCCTATGTTAAAAACCCTGTACCCATGAACTACCACCTAGGCAGCAGTAGGCAGCAGTCAGTGTAATGGCAACTGTGTGTGTATGGGATGCAGCTGGACAATAGTCTTTCCTTTGATAGTTACTTCACCACACCAGTCAGGTAGTCATATGTGGTGCCCCTAATCATGACAGGGTGCCATCCATGAATATAGAGATAATTGTTCAGCCATACTCAACTCTCATGTGACCCATAATAGATCACATATTTCCTTTAAGGGTTATTGCCCATGTGTAGATGGCCTACACTGCCCTTCCCAATACCTAGCTCCACAATGTAGCATGCAGCCTACCCTGAATAAAGCCATGTCCAACCCAGAGATGTTGGACATGCTACACTTAACACATCCTGATTCCAAATAAACACATACTTCATGGACATCCCCCTTTCTAGTACAAGAATCACAACATGCCTGACAGATCTCTGTCCCATACACTTTACATACTCTTGCCATACTATGCATCCCTGTCAAGCAAAGCTGCACATCGCCCCATCTCTGTGACATGGTGTGATGACCGCATGCCAAATATATCAGTAACCCTGTGGACCAGTTTTGTGGCACTGCTTGAACTGGCCACTGAAACTTACCTGTCTGTTGCCTACAGCTAGGTAACCTTTCTGCCGAGGCTCATAAATGGCCCAGGGTATATAGCCTACTAGTTCACTATGACCATACATGCTATAGTTGATATCTAACCCTGCAAATACCATCAGGCTAGCTATTGTCCCATGTGTTTCACATGTGCAATACAGGCAATACATGGCAGGATGCTACACAGCTTTACAGTGCCATGTAGATGTATATGGCAAAACACATGTATGTAAAACATTCTGTGAGTAAGTCTGCAGGGTCACAGGTCACGTCTTTAAAGGCTGTGTATGACTATATATGTGACATATACACAACATTAAGGTCTATTGCATTAATGTGAACACATCCAGGCATGTACTGATAGGTAAATTCACCAGTACAGGCAAACAGACATGCCCACGTCAAGACAACATCCACATGGAGTATGAGCAATGTCATCACATGACACACACATATATGGTGATAACATCACATCACCAGTAAGTGTCAAATGTGTGTGACTTAAACATGTCAGTGGTGTTAGTGTCATGTAGATTTGCAAAGACTTATTTGTAATCTTAATAAATGTGATACACATGTATGTTCAGCTGTACTTCTGTACTTCTCTGTGAATTACTGTGACCTGTCTCCATCATTATGTCTTCCAGGTATGCCACGTGGCAGGCTGCCAGCATACACCTGCTTGGAGGATGAGGTCCTCATCCCATACCTCCTCGACAACCATTCAACACTCTTCAGCCATGTGCCACAGGATGCACAGCAGCGGGATGCCCTGTGGGAGGAACTCCGCAGGAGGGTAAATGATGGTGGTCACAATCGCACCTATCAGCAGGTGCGCCAACACTGCACAGACCACATAAGACCGGCGAAACAGTGTGCTAATGCAGTCGCCAAGGAACAAGGTGCAACAGGTGGGGGGGCCACTCACCCAGCCCCCACTCACACTTACAGAGGAGCTACTGGCCAACCTGAGGACACCTGCAGACCTCCATCTACAAGCTTTAGCTGGTATTGTGGAGGTGGGTGTCTCTCAACCACCGAGTCTGGAGTTGCCTGGTAAGTCAGTACTGCACATATAACACAACTATATTTCACATAGTTACATGTGTTACTGTACAATATGTAATGTAACATCATATGCAAGGCATGTATGCACACATGCCGCATACTATAGTCTGCTACTGTATGTATGCACAGATGTGCATACTCCATAGTATAGTGTATTGTACTGGCTTATGTGCTAACATGGACATTGCACCCTGTAGCTATCACACAGGTGTGGATAATGATCTTACTGCTGTGGCACTCCTGTTTAGGCACCTCTGGCGTTTTGCAGTGACAACAGCCTGTGTCAGGTGAGATTGTTATTTACCAGGCTTGATAATGCACAGATCATATTAATTACATGCTATCTGCCATAACACACATACACATGATGTATGGTGGTCCTGTTAATAGACACTGGTCAGACCTGCAGTGCATCACAGTGGTTACCCATGTGAAATAATTGAAGACTATATGAAACACCTACACTAAACCTTCCAAACTGTCATTGCCAGATGTGTGGACAACTGTGAATACAATGGTGGAGGTGTGTTTCACTGTAAGGACAGGTACTACATATCAGCATTACACATGTTGGGAATACAAATATTACTGTACAGAGAGCATATGTGTGCACACACTGTAAATGTGTTGAAGCTGGAGTATGACCAGCCCACAGGATACACCCTTGTGGATTATACCCTTGCTATGAATGTCACACAATGTCATGTGCAATCTGACATGTCCATGACATGTAGTGGGCTGACTGCAACACTGCTCAACTATCCTGCAAAACATGATATCTCACATCCCATACATACTACCCTTTGTCTGCATAACCCTGTCCTCAGTGGAGCATATGACATCTATGGGTGTATGTCATATGGGATAACAATGACGTGAAATAGATGGCCATCACAACCATTGGACAGAACATGTGTACACATGGCCATGGAGGATGGCCAGAGACATGAAGCAACACACACAGTATAAGTGATGTACATGTGTGTACACCCTGTTGTACATTGGCTCAACACAATACAGCTATGGCCTTTGTGTAACGGTGAAATTGCAGATGTGAAACACTAAACTACATACAGGCCTGTGCACAGCTTGTGTAGGCATAACATGAAACCACCACATAACATGTCATGAACATCTTGAGTGTGTCACGACATGAAAGCATTCACCTATACAGTATCCAAATACATACATGTGTTGCAAAACATATACATACAACCACATCAGGCCACAGATACAGTACATTCACCTTGCTAGTGTCAGACATCACTGTCATGCCTGCTCCTCATGTGTGTGAGGTACACAGATGGCATGTGGGACATAGAATACTGCTAAGTTATCCATGTGTGGGCATAGTTGCTAGGCATCAGTAATATGGTTGCAGATGTGCAGGGATGTCATCTGTATATCCTTCTGTGACCTGCATCACACATTCCACATTAGGGTTTAGTGTGTATACACCTCAGTGACGTGGGTCACATTCCACATTAGATATGTATTTATGTGAACAGAGTCAAGGCTATGAACTGTGTCAGTAACTCACACTGTATAGCAATAGTGAAGCCACATGATGCCCTGCAATGGCTGTGCACATCAGCTCAATGTGCAGTATGTCACTGCATATTTGTAGGGTGGACAGACAACATTGCATCAGCTGAAGGCCCATGTTAGTATAACACATCCCTGCATTGGGACACCATTACCGTACTGCAGATTGGAAGGGACACCATTGTGTTACACAAGGATGCATGTCATTCAACACATCAGCAGAAGACATGTCATACCACATGTGATTGGCTAGGTCATATGCCACACATCAGGCCGGTGTACTGTAAACCTGTGCTGGTCTGTGGCACCATTGCAAAGTAGGGACAGCCATGTCAAACGTGTGTACAGCCACATGCACAATGTTTGTAGACTCAGCTCAGGGGTAGGCAGAATAATGTTAAACAGACATGCACTGCTTTGGGAGAGATATGCAAGCTAGGGCTCAGGCAAACATAGTATTCAGTCGACATACCCTTCTGCTCATGTCCTCACACATAGAGGCAGTGGCCAACACAAAGCATCAGTGGCAGATATACAAAGGTCAGCGATGGTCTGTTAACATGTGGTGTATGTTGCACACACCATGGCAGTGCAGTGCAACAGTGGATAGTGCATGCATTGTGTTGCAGGTGTGGGGCATAAGCTGCTAACACAAATAGTGCAATACAGGTATGTATGCTAACCACCACTATAATTGTGTAAGGTGCATGCCGTCTGCTATAACACATGCATGCTGTTGTGTGCAACTCAGGGATGTATGATAACAACCAATATAATTGTCTAAGCTGAATGCCATCTGCCATATCACCAGCATGTTGCATGCCATTGGGTGCCATAGCATGTGTCTGTGTTGTGTAACTTGTAATGTACAGTTCTTGTCTTCCCCTCACAGGTGCTGGTGTAGGTGTGTTGCCCTCCTGCGGTCCACCTGATGTTAGTGTCCCCAGACTCTAGCAGTGATGATGAAAGTATGATTGAGGCACAGGCTGGGTTGTCAGGGGCTGCATCTGTTCCATTGGTTGCCATTCCACTTATATCCCCCTCATCCTCGCACACAGTTCCCCTGCCTACACATACCCCATCACCAATGGCCATAGAGGAAGGACAGTTGGTGGGTGGTAGTGTGGAGACTATGGAAGGTGTGCCTGCACACCATGATCCCAGTCAACTGACTGGTGATGTCCCACACAGGCATGTGCCCAGTGCTGCTCGTAGGAGGACCAATGGCCAACATGCCCCTGTGAGAAAAAGCACATCAGCTGGAGTCACCAGACGCATGTTTCGAGCTGTAAAGGAGGCACAGGCATATGCTGAATGGCACAACAGAGAAGGTCTGAGGCTTCAGAGGTCTGCTCTCTGTTCATTAACTGACAATATCCAGGCAATTGCAAATGCTCACCATCACCTTGCAGATGTTTTGGATAGACGATTGGGTGACATGGTAGGAGTCCTTGACCGTGGCATGTCAATCCTCAAGCATGGAATGTCTGTGCTGGAACATCTGGTGGGAGTGAGGCAGCGAGCACGTGGACGTAGGTCAGCTACATCACCTGTTGAAGGTCTACATGAACATGCTACTGCACATGCCCGCTCCCATAGTGGCGGTAGCAGCAGCAGTGCAGTTGGTGCTGTGCAGTCCACACCAGGACAGAACAGGCCACGTGCACATGGTCCTGGATGGTTCCAGCAGGGGCATGGTTCCAGTGGACATGTGTCATCAGACAGTACCCAATCTGGACCTCTGCCTGCTAGTGCCCATGCAACCCCTGGCAGGCGTAGATCACATGGCCATGGGCAGACACCGTGAACTGTGAAACCTGCCTTGTACAGTCTGCAGCTGTCAATAATATCCCTGTGTAGGCCAGCTACATGCCAGACTTGTGTGCATGCATACACACACACACACACACCAGAAACAAATGTAGGGCACCTCAACACACACACCAATAACATCCACACATGCCCAATGATATCACAGGCCTTAACACAGACACATGATGTCATCCAATGGCACAGCCTAGGCCTCTGGCAAACATTATCACCCTGTGCATATGATGATGCCTGTGCCACATCCCTGTCATCCACACCATCGGTGCAGGGACATGCTCATATGGTCTGATGCACCGGATGAACATACTAGGTAGACAACTGTAGATTAATATTGTTGAGTAGTGTTGACAGGCAGCAGACGTACCATGTATTACAGTTTTAGAATGCATTTTGTATGTTTGACAGTATGTATCATGTGTAACAACACTAACAGCCTGTTGATCTTGATGTTCTGCCTTCCTCTTTCAGGTGTAATTGCATGTGCCGGGGATGTCAGTGTTTGTGGTTAGTGTCCCATATGTACATGTTGACTACTCACAGGTCTGTATGACAATACCTGCATGCACTTTGTAGCTTCCACATCACAGTTATAATCTCCTATGTTTCAATTATGTTTACTGTTCTAATGATCCAAGAGCATGATAGTTGTGTAGTAAGCTGCTGTGTTCAGAGCCATCACATCCATAGTGAGTGACATCACAGGTATAATTACCTGAAGTGGGGAGGAGGTAAAAGAGTGGTATAGTGGATGACAATGGTAAAGGCCAGTGGAAATAGTGGCTTCTCATTGGGAAGCAGTAATACCCACTGCCATGACAGGATGCAAACATAGACACACCCACACACCCAGGGATTCACAGACACAGTAAAACACACTCTGACACACACGCACACACACACACACACACACACACACACACACACACACACACACACTTGCCAGTGATCGTATGAGAACCCCTGCCTATGTGCAAATCATCATTATAGTACTACGCAATTACAAGACGCTCCACAGAGATTACAGATGTACAGGTAGTTGGAATGGCCTAAGAATGAGGACATCGACAGGGATATTACAGTGCAGTGAGTGCATGTGGGGAGGGGTGTTCATCAGTAGGCTATGTAACAACAACTCACACCCAAGGGTGTACATGTTAACAGGCAGTTAGAATGCCCATCTAAAATTGATGATATCAACAGGGATACTAGATTGCATTGAGTGGATGGGGGAGGGGGCATTAACATTTCACTATGGTAAAATACAACCTCACTCCAGGGACCGGACAGCCACACACACACACACACACACACACACACACACACACACACACACACACACACACACACACACACACACACACACACACACACACGCTGTGGCATTCACAAATATATACACCTATGTCACACACATACAGACACTTGACATGTGTGAGATTCAACCACCTGCCTATGCCTTTCTTTCTACACTTCACTCTGTACTGATGTCAACAACAGTGTTCAGGAGAGTGAAAAACATGTGGGATGTATTCCCAACCATACGTGACATATACGGACACACACACACACACCCACACGTGCCAGTACTGTGAATTAAACACCTGCCTATCTCATGATAGGTATTACAGAGGTACAGCTCTATTGCATTTGTTACAAAGTGTACTGACTCTCTCCTTTGCCATCTGTGCTGGTATATGCACAATATATGCACAGAGGAGGTATTACTGTTACAGGTGTCAAGAGGTTTGCCTTCAGTGTCACCCTTACTGCATTCTACATTGTCTGTCTTCCACTTCAATTAACAAAACCAGACCTTAGCAGTTACACAGGTTATTGTAGGAATGGTTGTAACACACCAGTGAGCTGTCCTCAGTAATCATTCATCTGTAAAGTAGCCCCACCACTTAGTAGTCATGTCCAAATATCTGTCCATGCCTCATGTACAGCTTACTGTACTTTGAGCATATCACCATATACAGTTGGCAATGTTGAGGCTGTATTGCAACAGCATGATGTACTAAGACAACAGTCACCTTCAAACATCAGACACTGCACATGCATGGAATCTAAACAAACATCAATACATGTACACATATGCGGTCTACATCAATAAGTGGATTAGCAGGTCAAGAAGATACATTCCACACCTTCCCCATGTCATGTGTGAAACATAGCCGAGCATTACACCATAATGTATGTTGTATTCATGTACTGGTAGGACACAACCACCTTCACTGAGTAGCCAAGTGTACATATATGACAACAGCACATATCAGCAAGACACACACAGCAGTATTCCATGTCATGCTCCTACAAACTGTTACTTGACAGTTGCATGGTGAAGCCAGGGCACTGTAATGGTCAACAGTGAGCACATCATATTTGCCACACACACCTCATGTTTACTGGAAGAGTGCCAGCAATGTGCTCTGTTAGAGCTAGGCAGTACACTCATTCAAGCAAGTGCGAGGTCTGTGGCTTGCAAACATCACACCCCAGCACGTACTGGCTATTGTACTAAGGCTAATTTCCAGACAGAACACAGCATGCATGGCTTGCAATTGTTGACATGGGGTATATGTAGGAGCTGTGGGCACACATGGCTGTACATGTCATGGACATATCACCTGTGACTACTCAGGAACATACAGAACAGAGCTGGATTTCCCTGAGTCTGTCAATACAGGCCTTGTGTAGGTCCTATGATCCTGTTATTTGGGTATGTTTGTAGGCATTGCATTAGGTGGACATGTCTAATGACATACATGCCACATGGATTGTTGTATGATATGACAAGTGCCATGGGTGACCAGTAGAGAGGGAATATTACCTCTGTTAACATAGATATAAAACCTTATGTACTGTTAGCATGCTATTTGCCATGTGCATGTGTGTAATGACTGTAGCCACCTGTATGTAGAAAGGATAACAAAAGCTATGGTAATGTCCTTTATGTTGTATGAGTGTGGGATGTACATATCCAGGGCAGGTACAGTTAGGTCATATACAACCATGAGGGTGTTGTTTACTGGTGTACAGCAACAGTTAACTGTGTTAATGATGACAACATCTGAGGGACCCTGGTATGTGTACAACTGAGCTGGTTACAAACAGTGGTATTATTGCATAGCATAACACATTATGCAGCTGTTTCTGTACATGGGTACTTTACACAATTGATGTAGGCCTAGGTACAGTCCACCAATCGAAGGTTATCTGGTGGTCTACCATACTATGTCATACCACATATGGATGTGTGTTGGTAGTCTGGGGACAAGGTGGTGAATGTATATGAGAATACAACCTAGAATGCAGAGTTTGCCACTGTCACCTGCACCTGACTTATCTGTGATGAGTTATGTCGGAGTAGTGGCCTTTACATGTGAGTAGCCTTTATGAATATGTGGACACCACCACCTGGAATGGTCCATACCAGTGTTATGGCCCACATGTCTGGATCTGAGTTATATGGTGGTAGTGCAATTGTGCACTACAGA
>NC_056737.1:506984444-507049444 GCF_019279795.1 Protopterus annectens | reverse complement strand
GTTCTTACAGCACACCAACATGTCAGCTATGTGGCACATGGAGTAACTGCATGCACTTGTAATAGTAATGGCTAGTCAGTCAGGGGTTTGAACCCCTGTACTGGTAGGTGTGTGACAGCTGGTGGTTAGGTTTTAGTTTCCAAGCCCTTCTCTGATGTACTTTGCCTCTGTCTGTCCTTCCCACACACTCTCTGGTGGATGTGGAGTTGTACACCTGCTCAGCAGCAGCTTGTGTTTTGTAAGTGATGGTCATGATCAGGTGATGGCCTCTGCACCTATTGCAGTCCTCCTCTAGCTGATTGCATGTGGAACAGCTGTGGTGACGCTCCCATAGCCAATCACATGGAAACACAGTACAATATCTAGGAACATTATATAGGTGTTTGCCCATTACAGTTGCTGTGAGTGGAAGCTGGATATGGTGTTTGGTAAACAGCATCACATATGATTTCTGGATATTCCTCAAACAGCATACACAGTAGAAAATATCCTAAAGACAGGAGGGTGATGTGCCCGACATGACTACAGCATGTAAGTGTAGCTATGCTTCATTGAGACTACTGCCAGTTTAACAAGTTGTGTGTGGTAATGGCTATTCTGCATGTTTTAAAACTGAAAAGACAGTGCTCTGTTTGTAAGGGAACCCCCATCTGTAGGGCCATCTGTGGACTGGTCAATGTGTGGAACCATTTGTTTCTTGTGTTACTCACTGAACACACATCTGTGAACTGCAGAAGCATAGTGTGAGAATTGCAGTCAGTACATGGTGATAGTGATGAGAGTTACTGCCATCGCATCCCTGATTGGAAATATGTCACATGAAACAGTGGTATGACAGTCACTGTCTGAGGTTCTCACAGTGACATGCCAATAATGGGCCACTGTTCATAGCTGCAGTCACAAGTCTTCTACATTTTGTACAGATGTAATGCAGTATATATGCATGTGTTGTGCTCCCTCTGCAAATATATGCCATCTGTTGTGTTGGGTTGATGGTCATATCTATGCATGCTGTTATAAGTAATCCTGAATGCTGTTGACTATTACTAAGCCATATCTGTGTTAAAACCACAACACCATAGGCTGTATGGGATTGGAGTTCCTGGCGGAACCTCCTGTCCCACTTCAACTGGCCATGGCACCAGGCACCAGCATGTCTGGGGCCCTTTGGACCTCCACCTCTGTTGGCTCTGCACCACCTTTTGGTGGAACCACCACTGAGGATGGGGCTTGTAGACAAGAACTTGTCTGTCATCATACAGTCCCGGATGTGGTGCGTAGGGGGCTCAGTAAGGGGTTTTGAGGCCAGATACACCAGCTTGAGGGCAGAGTGTCACATTTAGAGGGTGAGCCTGCCCCTCCTAGACAGCCTCCAGCACAGCCATCTTTGCAGCTGTTTTGGTGTAGTGGTGGCTGCCCATGGGTGGGGACCTCTGTCCCACTGTTTCCATCTGGGGGCTCAAGGGCTTGTGACTGCCAAACACCCCTCCCTGTCCAAGGTGTATCCCCCCACATGTGTCATATACTGACCCTGTATGCTGTCTTGTCTGTCATGCTATCCAACCTATCCTCCACGAGCATACCTACTTTCCCTTCTCCCACATCCCACTCTCACCTTATGGAAACAAAAGGCCAATCTGTTCCTAGAACAACATTTGCCCCATACATAGCTGTCCATTTCACACACATGTCCACTGGACACATGTAACTTTTTTAATTTGCATCACAACATACTACAGGTATCCTCACCCCTGTTTCTCGGGCACACGATCCTGGTATGCACATGACTCCTAAAGGTTCAAGGTACACATGATGCAGATGACCCCATTGTACACACGACACTACTGGTCCCTCTATGGTTACCCCATTTACCTTTTTCATAATGATGATGTCGTACACAGCACCTTGCAAGAGTACTGTTCTCACATAATAATTAGACAGGAACTGTTGTGTTAATGTAAATAAAATGCACAGAGAAATGTATTTGACCAATGTACAAAGGTTTGCGTGTAATTAATGACACATGTCTGTCTGAGGGAGTCTTGATATTACATAGGGCAACACCACTACATAATACAGGCGTTGCTGGTGTTTCTCTTTTCATTCCTTTTAAATGCTTTGATGTCACATGGGATCTTCTTGATATATCTATATATATGTATGTATCTATATCTGGACATAAACACGCACACATACATCTACATGATGGAATACATTTCCTATACTGTTAAATGACTGTGCTGGATGATATGTTTGTGATAACGTCTATATATCTGCCGTGGCTTAGTGGTAAATCACATTGGCTGTGGTGTGCAGGGTCCTGGTTTTGAGCCTTGCAGAGACTGTTTATTTTGTTGCTGGGCAGAAGAAGGCCATTGGATACGGAGTGATTAAGGCACTTTTAAGCAATTGTTAGCGGGTGTGTGCGGCTTTGCATGACGGTAAGCAGTGGTTACTTTTTGTTACAGTTCCTTACACTCAGTTACATTCATGATTGCTTAACCTATGTAGGCAGTGCTTACCCACGTGCAAACAGGCTGAAACCCGCTCACAGGCTGCTTAAAAGTGCTTACTCCCGCTTACCCCTGCACTAATTTCTTTAAAAGGAAAGAAAAAAGGGGTGATAGGAAAGTGGTGAAAAAGGGGCACAAAGAGGGAAAGGCAGTAGGCAAGTTAGCTAGGGATGTGCAGGAAGGCTGTAGGGAAGGTCCATAGCTGTCCATTTCTTCTACAGCAACGGCTGTGCATATGCAATAAATTTGGCGGGACATTTGGACACTCACAACCCTGAGAGAGGAGTGAGGACAACAATAGTATATTGTGATGCCAGTTAGAAATGTTTTCATGTGTCCAGTGGACATGTGTGCAGAATGGACAGCTATGTATGGGGCGTGCTTTTTTGTGGGAACAGATTGCCCTTCTTTTCTTTTATGTTTAGGTGAGAGTGGGATGTTGGGGAAGGAGAGTAGGTATGATCAGGGAGGATAGGTTGGGTAGGATGATCGACAAGACAAACAAGACGCGTACAGGGGCGGTATATGACATGTGGGGGGGGAACACCTTGGACGGGGTGGGGTGTTTGGAAGTCGCAAGCCCATGAGCCCAGTAAGGGATACAGTGGGACTGAGGTCCCCACCCATGGGCAGACACCACTGCACCTTCACAGCCCAAAAGGTGGCTGTACTGGGGGCTGTGTAGGAGGGGCAGGCTCACCATCTAGTTGTGCCACTTGGACCTCAAGCTGGCATAGGCGGTCTCGAATTTCCCCTCGAGCTCCATACGCACCACTGCCCGGACCGTACCACAGGTGAGAAGTTCCTGTCTGCTCCCGCTCCTGGGGGGGCCAAGCCCCACCCCCTGCAGCAGTTCCACCCAAAGGTGATGCAGGGCCAGTGGACGAGGAGGTCCTAGGCTGGGCCCTAGATGTGCTGGTGCCTGGTGCCATGGCCAGCTGAGGCGGGACAGGTGGGTCCGCTGGGACCGACCTTCCCATACGAGCTATGTTGTAGTATGTTTAATGCAGATATGGATTAGTAATAGCCAACAGCATTCACGATTAGTTATAACAGCATACATAGGTATTCCCATTACCCAGGGTGCCAGATATAACATAGTTGCAGAGCAGGCAGAACACATGCATATATGGGTAAACAGTGGCCATTATAACAATATGCAGGTTTCATTGATAGCAACAGGCCACCAATATGGGTGTATTTTAACATGGCGCTTGCGTAGAAACAGATATGAATATTTATAAACCAATAGGACATATGTCCCAACAAAGGGTAGCAGTGTAGACATACCAAATGAGTTGTGTAAAACGGTTATGTTTGCACATATGGTAGGGGTGAGAGAGAGAGAGAGAGAGAGAGAGAGAGAGAGAGAGAGAGACTTCAGTTAACAACTAATACATCCTTGTAGTTTTCACAACATTCGTAGTTACGTCAGTGGTCTGTCCCTTACATATATTATTGCACTACCCAATGGCGTTATATTGTACAATGGTATGTTTGTAGATTAGTATGTACGGGACCTGTGTCTTATGTACAGGCTTGACAAGATGCAGGTGTTAATGCAACATGTTTTGAGATTGCTCTCATACACTTTGGGTGAGATGCTGGGATGACAGGTATGTTTGCATGTACATTCTCTGACTATGTACAAGTCTGACTATCAGTTATATGTCATTAACAGCTGCCTCCATTTCTTGGATCTTCACACTAATTTGTCAGGGGAACAGGACAAAAGGCAGCTGATGTGGGCCATTTATCAGGACATACTGGGCAGATTGGAACAGTTGAGGGGTATGAATATTAATATGTAAAGTACAAAACAGAGGCCTGGGACAGTCTCGCCCATGACCTCACTAGTGCCACAGGTATCCCCAGGACAGGTGAGCAGGTCAGGCACCACCATGCAGACCTGAAGCGGCAGAGGGGGGATTTCTTGGAACAGTGGCACTTCCGACATTGTTATACAGCACTTCATATACATTGTATCTGCATACCACAGTGGGGGTAACACTGCTTACTACAACAGTACTATTTAATAACTGCAACAGTACAACAACATATGACTGCAGAGTAAACAGAGGCAATGCAGGGGCCTCTGTTTTGTACTGTGAGCCCTGGTACTGGCCCTGCAGTAGTCTCCTGTCATAGTGCTTTACCAAGAGCCATACCATGAATTTGGACTCCTGTATGCCCCAGAGCTGCACTCTAAAGTGAGTGCCTTCTCCCACTCCAGCCATTCTGCCTGCAGGGGGATGCCGCTCTCTATTTAAGCATACTAGCAAAATCTGTACAGTTGTTAAGTGTAAATATGCATACAGCTTTCTCTCTGAACATTCTAACAGACTGTGTGCAGTTGTGTGGAATGATTATGCATACAACTTACTAGCTCTCCTGGGATCCAAACCCTGCTGTGTGTGACAAAAGCATTACAGTTAAGATCATTGTACACTATGCTATCAGGCAATTGTTGTGAGGCTTTGCAATGCATTTTGTGTAATATGACTGACCTGTTTGCACTTCCGACATTGTTATACAGCACTTCATATACATTGTATCTGCATACCACAGTGGGGGTAACACTGCTTACTACAACAGTACTATTTAATAACTGCAACAGTACAACAACATATGACTGCAGAGTAAACAGAGGCAATGCAGGGGTTACACCTTTATTTGCAACATATTACACTATTCTGTATACTGGTACACTTTCTCATGCTCTTACATTTATTTGTTATGACAGTACGTGCAGGCTATTTACTAACCTGCCTCGTGATGCATCCTTTGCAGCCTAGTATCATAGGCTTGCTGATTCACAGCATGCTCATCTGCAGCTGTCAGGGAAGTACAGTGATATTTATCTATACCTATCCATAGTATACACAAGCTAGGCAATTATTAACTACGTAGTGGAAGGAGTACTTAGTTCTGGGGCATTCTGCATCTGCCTTGCTTCCTGGATCCACTGTTCCAGGACATCCCCCCTCCGCTGCTTCAGGTCTGCATGGTGGTGCCTGACCTGCTCACCAGTCTGAGGGATACCTGTGGCACTAGTGAGGTCACGGGTGAGACTGTCCCAGGCCTCTGTTTTGTACTGTGAGCCCTGGTACTGGCCCTGCAGTAGTCTCCTGTCATGGTGCTTTACCAAGAGCCATACCATGAATTTGGACTCCTGGATACCCCAGAGCTGCGCTCTAAAGTGAGTGCTTTCTCCCACTCCAGCCATTCTGCCTGCAGGGGGATGCTACAACCAGTTATGAGCCATATTCCCACCTCTTCAGTTTAAGTAGGGCCAGATTCCCGCACTTTTCAGTAATTGGCTGGTTTTGAAAAGGCTAAGCTATGGGCACGCAGGCTTACTTCAGGCTTGCATTGCTTAAAGAGGTGTACCTGTGGGCATATTGTATTGGCTTCCCTACACATTGCTTACAATTGCTTAGTTGGGCTGTGCGGTAGTTAGCATTGCTTACTGGTTATCTAGCATTATATTTGACTTTTGTCAATTATGTCTTACTCATTACAGGCTATATATGTGTCTGGTATCCGTCATTCATGTGTACATACACTGTATGGGGACCTGGGGACTTCTGAACCTTATTACAGTGACATCTCAAGTCTATGTTTACTGCAGTACTCCAATTCACATATTTATGGTCTGTGGCAGGTTATAGAACATTACACTGTACATAGATTCAGTTCACATATTTGATTTGTTTCCCTGTTGTAAGGATTAGTTTGCTGATACCTCCTTTATATGTATTGCTATCATGGCATAGTGGTTTACTACTATGACTGTGATGTACGGGGTCCTGTGTTCGAGCCTTGCAGAGGCTGGTTCTTTTGTTGCTGGCTAGAACACGAGCTGTTGGGTACAGAGTGATTAAGGCACTTAAAAGCATTTGTGAGCTGGTGTGCGAGGGTTTGTGCACAGCTAAGCAATGCTAACCTTCGGTTACAGTTTCTTACACTCAGTTAGCCTCTACATTGCTTTACCAGTGTGATACTCGTATACTGGTGGCCAAACAGGCTTGCACTCACTTGTTCCCGCACTTGCAAATGCACTGCATTGGGTATTTGTATCTGACACTCACATCCCTGGGTGGGAGTGAAGACTACGATATTACTTTATGATGCCTATTACATTGGATTACATGCCTGCAGTATCGGGAATGGCTGCCCATTAGGTGTAAGCATGCAGTTTGACTGTACGGAATCCGCGGCCTGTCCAGAGTTTGATTCATATTACTGGTGTGTTCCTCTTACAATCTGCACCTGTCTGGCTAATACATGGAAACTGACACCATTCAATACAAACAAGTGATTGGGTTTTGGGATCCACATCCTTCAGCCGAGTCATGTTGCTGTATACCTATTATTCTATCATCTTTCTAAGGTTGTAAGTGGAATATGTGCTTTCTGTCCCTATCAGACCTCTCAAACGATTGGGGACAAATATCAACTGAATCAGGGACAAGTCATGACAACATCAGGGACAATCAGGGACACATTTAAAATATTAGTGCTATTAACCTGACATATTGACAGACTCGGAGCATATGAATTAATACACATTTTCTGAGGTAAACGAAGTTTATAACTCTTAATTGTTGTCATTATTCATTATATGTAATCCACCACATTTCCTCCAAAAGTCACTAGTTTTAGTAGGGATTAAGTGTGACAGAGTTAGAATTTGAGTCAAAATCAGGGACGTCCCTGGAAATCAGGGACAGTTGAGAGGTATGTTCCCCCGAAGGAGGAAGCTACTACATGACAGAGCAAAATCCCAAAAAGGGAAGGCATCTCTGATCAGTATTAGCAAGAAACTTCGATCCCTCATAAAATCATCAAAGGCCAGTTTCGAAAGAAAAATTGCCCTAGACACTAAAGATAATCACAAGGCCTTCTGTAGTTATGTCAAGAACATGGGCAGAAACTCCCAGATATGCTCTGAATTGTTGCATAACGGTACAAAATATACTGAACCTACAGACATAGCCAACATCCTGGCAGACAGATTCAGCGCAAACTTCTCACCCCCTCCCCCCCCAAAGGAGCAAACGCCTATCCCAACTGAATGTAACCTCCCTGACATCACATATGCACAGATGAAAGCTGCCCTCTCCAAAGCAAAAAACACAGCATCTATGGGACTGGGCGGTGTCCCAGGCTGTGTCTTACACGAGCTCCAAGAAGAACTGAACCCTCACATTAAGTCACTGTTCAAACTTAGCCTTACTACAGGATATGTACCCAAAGAATGGCGTACAGCTACAGTGGTCCCACTCCACAAAGGTGGTGCCGCAACAGACCCCGGAAACTATCGCTCCATAATCCTGACTAGTCTGGTCTGTAAAGCTATGGAGCGTATTATCATGGAACTCATAAACAAAGACATTGGGAACCTCCAGCCACTGGACCTTACCCAATTCGGCTTTGTTAAGGGCAGATCTTGCCTCTTAAACCTAGTTGATTTCTTTGAAACAGTTACCAAAGCCATAGATGAGGGCAAGGTAGTCCACACAGCCTACCTGGACCTAGCAAAAGCCTTCGACACAATACCCCACTCGGGCATCATAAATAAGCTTACCAGCTTAAATATCAACCCCTATATCACAAGATGGGTTGCAAACTGGCTCAGTGATAGAACCCACATGGTCAGAAACGCAGGTGCCATGTTCGAATCCAAACCAGTTACAAGTGGCGTCCCACAGGGCTCAGTTCTGGGACCTCTCTTGTTTGGTATATACTTCTCTGAGGTTCAGGCTAACACGGGGGGATTATGGCTGACAAAGTTCGCAGATGACTGCAAATTGTGGGCCATAATCAAATCTCTAGCTGACACAAGCATCCTCCAAAAGGGTCTCACAGAGACAGATGCTTGGTGCCAGAGCCACGGCCTCAAGCTAAATGCTAAAAAGTGCATAGTCATCCCCTTTGGGAAAAACAAGGTGCCCAGAAATTACCACATAGGTGGTAATCCATTAAGTACGGAAGAAGTAATTAGAGATTTGGGGACCAACGTAGATAGTAATCTCTCCTTTCATAATCACGTTGCCAAAGTCATTAGAAAGACCTTCTATATAGCCCACCTTATCACGAAAGGGTTCGCATCTAGATCAAGAGAGGTCATTGTGTCCCTCTACTCGTAACTCATCAGGCCCATAATTGAATACAATGCCCCTTTTGGGATGTACCTTACCCAACACCTGCAGCAACTGGAGAGACCCCAAAAATACCTCACCAAGAGGATCATGTGCTACAAACAGATGTCCTATGCAGCTTGACTAAAGAAACTCCAGCTCTACTCAGTTGCTTACCGCCTACTCAGAGGCGATCTATGTGTGACGTACAAAGCCATGTCAAACCCAGAATTAATGGACATGCTCCACCTCAAAAAATCCAAGTCCCTTAGAGCTACACACTCCAGGGACCTAAACCTCAGCACAAAAATAAATAGGACATGCTGGAGGGACAGATTAATTTCCCAGAGGCTCCCCTCATTCTGGAATAGAATCCCAATTCATGTTAGACATAGCCCCTTGCTGACCCTCTTCAAGCGAAATTTGGTTGCATGGATGGGAGATGGCAAATTCACCCCTGGGATCTCTCCTGTGTCCCTGCTAGACAGAGGCACAGTAAACTAATATTAAAAGGGTACCTTCTGTGACCTACTTTACAGAGGCACAGTAGGCTAATCTAATAGGAAGGCGGAAGCCAAATACACTCTGGCTAGGCTTATAAGTGCCCTAGGGCAGATAGCCTAGTATCTACCTATGAACCTATGAATGGTTTATGTCCTGTCCAGTGGATTTGCTCTTAGGGGTTGAGAGGTATGGGCGTAAGCTATGCCCATTTCGGAATATTACTTACATCCCCGGGGCGGTCCTAATATGACTGCCAGCCAACACCTGCATGCCTAGGCCCATAATTGCATACCCATAGTTCCCCCACCTGCCCCTCCTTTACAGCACTCATCCTTACTGTAGGGGCAGGTGGGGTATAAACACACCACTACACACTGCCCTCTCTCCGCGTGTCGGGACACATGTCATATGTTGTGTCGACCCATGGGTTATCAGACTTGCACAACCTACTGGTCTATGTACGTCTACAGCCTGGTTTGATGAATCATTACAGGGACTGACTTCGATGATCAGTAATTTTTGGGGTGTCCCACAAGGGACATTGATTTCTTTGTTTTAAGATTAGACCTTGCAGGTCTCTCCCACTGGTAGTGTCCTGCCGGTGGTCTGGGAAGCAGTGGTGTGTTTATTTTTATTGTGTGTCTGTATGTCTCACTGGCCTAGCTGGGGGTGGGGGTGGGTTGATGCTATGTGTTACACGTTTGTTGATTGGACCCCTCACTCCCATATGCATGGCCTGTGAACATATGTAATTCGTAACTGCTGTATCATATACTAGCTATATACATGTGTATATTTACAGTCACATCTATATATATATATATATATATATATATATATATATATATATATATATATATATACAGATATATCTGTATATGTATGCATACATGTATATATTTGTATATTGCTGTCTATATATATCTAACATCATATGGATCTATGGGTGTCTGCATATGTATATATCTATATGTGGGTATGTATATGTATTCTGTCTTTGTATGTATACATTTGTACTACGGAGAGGGAGAGGTATGTCACTATGGGTAGATATACACACACATACCTCTACATATATACATCGACATTTGGTTATTCCGCTCCTTGCCATGTAGATTACACTTTGCTGCAGTGGCCTCGTAGCGGGTGTGGCTGCTCGTTGGGCGATGCCTCTGCCCAATGAACACTTTTGCTTACATCCCTGGGGCTGTTCATATAGGCCCACATCAGCCAACACCTGCACACTTAAACCCATAACTTTCTACCCATAGTTCCCCCACCCGCACCTCCTCTACAGCACCCATCCTTACTCTGGGTCCTGGTCGAGTCTGAACACACCACCACTACACGCTGCCCACTCTCCACTTCATGGGACCCATGTCATGCATTGTCTCGACCCACGGGTCATCAGGCTTTCCCACCCTTGTATTCCGGGTATGTACACACCCCAGCCAAAATGGTCGGCGTATCACCTTCTTTTTGTCTTATGTCAATTTTTGGGGCGTCGCGCAAGGGACGCTCCTGTCTGTGTTCCAAGATTGGATTTCACAGGTGCACTGTGTAACCCCCCCCCCCAGTTGTATCCTGCCTGTGGCCTGAGGAGCAGTGGACTATTTACATTGTTTGCGGATTTGTGTGTATGTTTCCTGTGTCCAGCTGGAGGGGGGGGGTGGAAGGTCATGCTATGTGTTTCATGTTTCTTGCTTGGGCCCCTCACTTCCATTGGCATAGCCTGTGAACATATGTTATTCTTGTGTGCTGTTTCCTATCATAGCTGTATATCTGTGTATATCTACGCGTGCACACACACACACACTATATATATATATATATATATATATATATATATATATATATGTGAATATATATATATATATATATATATATATATATATATATATATATATGTATATGTCTGCAACTATAGATATATATATATCTATATATATATATACAAATATATATATATATATATATATATATATATATATATATATATATATATATATGTGTGTGTGTGTGTGTGTGTCTGTAACACAATGCATAACTCGCGCAAACGCACTTGCACACGCTGATGCTCTACCCAATACACTATTGCTGTGCTGCTTCATTTGCATATATACCCATATACCCATGACTCCTGGTTCACCAAACACCCACCCTAACACCTCACTAACACTGCAGTCATCCATTCTCCAGTTGGATTTGCGGTGTATCCACACCACTACACATTGGCCACTCCCTACTCCTGTAGACCCATCCCATCGGTTGACTCACTCCATGTATCCTCAGAAATCCCAAACTTTTAGTCCACAAACATTGGTGACATTAGTGACCAAAAGGACACTATTCGCAATTTTGTCTTTCTTTCAAGATTAGACTCTATACTCTATACTTCATTACAGCCTTACTCCCGTTAACATGACACTACAATAAATTAATAAGTATGACTATGTGGTAATGCACACGTTGCACATAAGAGCTAATTATATACAAGTTTGTCGTAATTCTTTTACAAATAAACGGGTTTAGTAATTGGCGTTGCCGTAGCAGGCAGATCACAGGAATCATTCCATGTGTGAGAAGGTCCTCACATTTGTTTTTTTCAGCACAGCACTGACTTCGAACATTGCACACTTCTGCATTTTAGCAGTTTTGTCCCTTCCCTCTTATGCACAACCTATTATTCTATCTACTGTCGAGGTTTGTAAGGGCACATTCATGTTATTTATGTCTGCAAATGGAATGAATGTGTTACAGAGAATGTACTTCTACATACAGATGTATGCATGTTTGTATGCATATATACTTATAACGAACTCGCCAACCTCCACAAGGCGGTCCAATTAGAACCAGCCCATCCAACCCTGATACGCCTAGATCCATAATTTCATACCCACAGTTCCTCTACCCCACCCGAGTTCAACATACACGCATACCATCCATTGTCCAGTTGCTATCGCAGCCATGACACACCTCCACACATTGCCCTCTCCCAAGCGTTAGGTGCCCTACATGTATGTTGTCCAACCCATGTATTCTCAGGCTCTCCCACCATTTAGTCCTTGAACATACCTGCCCTTGCTTGTGTAATGGTCGGATGGCCAAACAGCCTATCTATTTTTGGGTAGTCCCACCAGGGACTACCCTCTGATTGCAAAGTAGACTTAGCAGATCAACAGTGTTACTCCCACTGGTAATATCCTGCCTGTGGTGTCAGTAGCAGTGCTTTGCTCACTCCTGCCCAGCTTGATATGACATGCGCTGACAGCACTATATAATACTGGAGTTTGCTGTTGATTCCCTTCTCATTCCTTTTGTATGCTTTATTGTTACAACGTTCATTCTTCATAGATATATATATCAGTCTGAAGAAGTCACTATATGTGATGAAAGCACTTACTGTTTAAAGCTTTGTCATTAAAGTTCTTTTTGTTATCTTTGGGTGATCCTTGCTGTCTTTTGATTTTTTACATTTTTTACATTAAGTACGGCTACTGTTTGGTGTTTTTTATATATATATATATATATATATATATATATATATATATATATATATTATATATCTGTACATACTTATATACATTTCCTATGCTGGGCACTGCTTACACCCGTGCAAGCGCACTCAGACTTGCTTACTGGTACTTATATATGTTTACTGATGCTTATTTGTGCTTACACCTGCTTACTAGTGCCTTATTCATTATGACAGTACCACTTTGATTGAATGAAATTTAGTTAAACATCTCATGTGATACTCTTATGTCGGTTTTTCAGCAAAACGACATTCATTCCACATGGAAAATGATATGTGTTATTGTTGGACTCGAACTGTGAATGCCTGTTCATTAGGCGGATGCTCTAACCACTACACTATTGACATTTACATTGATTCTGCATGTTTTTCTCTATTTGAAAGATTTTGATGTGTAAGCTACGCTCAGCGGAGGGCAGCGACACACAGACATGCTGCGCTTTGCTTAAACTTTCGATATTGCAGCAAAACAAATGTAAAATAGGGACACGGAGAATCTAATTGTGAAAGTTCTAGGGACAGGCCTCAACATTCCACTGTGTGCTTGTGTGTTTACTACTTCAATTTTATTTCACTGTTCGTGGACATTCTTGTATGCTTAGCATACATTTTGGTATCCACGGACATTGAATTACTGGCTTACTATTAGAGGCAGGCTCTAATAGTAAGCATAGTAGGTTGTGCAACTGTCGGGGAATGTTTACGCCTCCAGAGAGCACTTGTACACGCCCCCTGCACTCGCACACATTTCCTGTGCACGTCGAGGGTGTGGTGGCTTGCCCTCATACATTTTCATGTGGTGCTGCTGCACCATCTGTAATGAGGACACTCGGCGCAAAGCTAAAACCGTCCTTGCGCCGAGCTTCATGAATCCCGGGGAATGATTTACATTTTTGCAAAGTCAATGATTTACACATTCTTGCAGTTAGTAAAAGTATGACTCCTCAGTACAATGTATTTTACAGTGATGCAGAATCACAAAAGCACATTAAGAACTTCTTTGGGTGAGCATGGCAAAGGTCTTTATATTGCAATACTTACAGATGAAGACATATTCATATTTAGTCGGCAGATTGCAGATGGTCTGGAATTGCAGTTGTTAAAAATATAGTTTTGTGGGGACAGAAAGTTCCATTACCATTTTCAGGCTGTTACACTTATTACAATGAAATTCATAAGTCACAAGGTCTCACATTTAAGTGTAAAAGTGATTGTTCCTGCTCAGATTAGAAAGCTCATCTTAGATAAAATACATGAAGCACATTTGCAAATTATCAACTACAAGGACAGATCATGTCTTAATTTTGTCAGCCATTCTTAATTATATTAAGCTAATGGTTAAAAGCTTTTAATAATGTTTGTAACTTGTAACTTGCATCACAAAATGTAGTGCAAGGATTTTACAATTTGTGGCATTTGGGTAAGTTTGACAGCTAGTGCAGAGTATTAAAGCTTTGAGCTGTTAATGAGCTGCCTACTATAGCCAAGAATTCAGGGTTTGATTCTTTCCTCCTCCATTTGCCTACTGTGTGAAACTGAGAAAGTTGATTAACTAGACAGTGCTTTTGAGTCACCCCTGAAAAGGGGCACTTATGCTTAGTGGGCTTACCTGGTTAACAAATTAATAAAATAAAAATTTATCATACATTCCAGATCAATCATGGTGTAAAGCTGCATTAAATCTGCTCTAGTTTAGAGACTGCCAGTACCTTACCTGTGTTTAATCCTCTTATACATATACTAAGGTTAGTAAACTTAAAGATACATCATCATAAAGTCAACTTTTTTTAAACACCTTTATTGAATTATCACTTGTGATATAGGCACATTTACATTTATATAAAAACTGTCAAGCATTATTAACAAGTTCACGTTTACAAACATTATACTTCGCATATATTGTTATATCATGAAACTTAAGCAACATTACATAAATTATTCAATTCCTGACCCCCTTTTTAAACAAGAAGCATCTTTATTAAACCATCACTTACGACATAGGCATTCATACATTTATATAAATGAAAACAATGCACACCGACACAATCCTAGTTGCAAGCATTTTACATCACAAACCATACTGACACACTCCCAGTTGTAAACATTATACATCACTTCCAATTCTGTATCATAACTTAGAAAAATCATCTCCTTCTCACACCAATCTGCCCATCCCAGCATCTCCGACATTGCATCCTACAGGGAATCCTTAAAGTCCACCAACTCATCACACCTGAAAATATGTTCCAAATTACCTCTTTTTTTCCCCGCCACACATCCAGCATTTGCTGTCTACCTGAGGAAAAATTCTCTGGAGTCTACTTGGGGTTTAATATCTATGCAAAGATAACTTTTTTTTGACTTGATATTTTAGATAAACTTGTCACAGGCAGTGGACCACAGTATGTGAGCTGGGACTTCAAAAGGTTTTCACAACAGTGGAAGCTCACACATGTTATTTCATTACCAAGGTATCCTTAGTCAAATAGGCAAAAATGAAATAATGATTCAAACAGAAACATGAGAAATAATACCTCTTCAGCCATCAGGCTTTTTATTGAGAGATGTATGAAAATAAATTTGCCAGTATTGTCAGCTTTATTTTAGCCAGAAATGATTCCTAAATGTTCATGCAACATGGAAGACTACATAGGAAAAACAAATGTTTTAGTATGACTGAAGTGTTGATGAAACTGAAACAGTTCACTCAATTCAAATGAGAAACATTTTTTGTGTCTTTCGGCTTTTCCCGGTTAAGGGTCGCCACAGCGGAACTCCGGTCCGCTAATGATTGGCAGTAGATTTTTACATGCTGGCTTGCCGGGCCTAACGCACAACCTTCAATGAAGGAACGCCCATTCACGCATGTCGACACACAGATGATGCTCTGAGAATCGAACGGGCAACGTCTAACTGTGAGGCAACGCTATCGCAGCACCACCACCGCAGTTTGTGAAGCAAACAGCAGTTATTGGAATATTTAACACACCAAGGGCTTATTTTGAAAGAGAGGATAATTTTTACTATTAAGCTACCATAACCACCTGTATAAAACAAGGTTGTTCTTATCTTAAAAAAGTAAACTGTTGGAAAAAAGTGCTAACCAGGGACTGCTAGTCAAGAATTCTCAATGACACAGTCTGTTCCAGAGTGCAATTGATACATGACTTTTGACAGATACTATGTTGTACTTGATGTTCCAGTTGCTGTACAAAATTGAGCATGCTACCATTTTATATGATCATGTAATTTGTATATGTCTCCATAAATAGATTTTCATATGTATTTTATACACTGAATGAGAAGAATTCTTAACTGAATGAAAGAGAGTGAGAGAAATAGATTATTCTTCTGAGCTATAATTCTGCCTGTTTAAGTCTTAATTATTTTACACAAAAGAAAAAAAAACACAGAGGGAAAGATGGATGTGTTTTACTACCTGACTAAGAGCAGGAAAGCCTATACCCATGGAATAATACCAGTGAACTTTCAGTTTTCTTCAGGTTTATCTCCAGAAGAACTCTCACAAGATTCCTGCCAGCAGATCATAAGGTAAAAGTTTTGGATTAATGATTACAAATCTGTCAAATATTCTACTTAACTGAAACTACATTTACAGTGTGTGTGTGTGTGTGTGTGTGTGTGTGTGTGTGTGTATATATATATATATATATATATATATATATATATATATATATATATATATATATATATATATATATATATATATATATGTAATGGGCCCAATAAAGAAAGGTTACCTCAAGGTGTACACCTCATAGTAACCATTTCTGATTCTGAGATGGCATTACCATGGTGCTGAAACACAAAAACACTATGGTGAACTATCTCTGTGGTAATGCTAAATGCTTATGAGGAATTCCAGGGGAGAGGCATATGCTAATTAGCCACTTGCTCTTCCTCAAAACAGCCTGTGGTAAGTCATTTATTAAGCAAAGCAATTGAGAGAATAGCTCAGCTGCGTAAGTTAACATGGCCACTCATGTTGATGAACATGGCCAAAAGCTCATGTTCATCCATTGTGCTATAGGTTAGTGGTAGGGATATTAGCAGAATGGTGTGTGTGTGTGTGTGTGTGTGTGTGTGTGTGTGTGTGTGTGTGTGTGTGTGTGTGTGTGTGTGTGTGTGTGTGTGTGTGTGTGCGCGCGCACAAGTATGTGAGGGGCTGCATGTGTGAATGTATGCATGAGTTTGTGTCAGCGTGGGAGGTTACAATAGATGTAGGTTAGGTTTGTGTGCATATATGGGTGAATGTGTGAGTGTGTCTGTGATTGCAATCAAGTGGGGATGGGCTGTGTATGCATGTGCATGGAATGAATACATGAATGAGTGTGAGGGGGTGGGAACTGTCAAACCCACATTTTCCAGTAGTCTAACAAGCAACTCCTACAAAACTGTTGGGGGAGGGAAACACTAGACACCAGGGGTATCCATTTAATATGATGTGGGTCATGCAGCAATAAACACCAGAGATATATTTTTAATACAACATGGGTCAGGTTGCACTAGACGTCAGATATATTTCTGCAACATGATGTCAGTTAGGGGAACATTAGGGATGCTCTGTATAGTATGTCATAAGGTCACTTATTAAAAAAAAAAAAAAAAAAAGATGTGATATGTGTCAAGAGACAACTAGACACCAGGAATACCCTTTATAGCATACCTTAAAGGCACTAAAATGTTTCAAACCATACAGCCTCCCACAGAGGATATTAGTCTTCTGTTCTACCACCACCATGACTAGATATCAAGTAAAACTAGGGAATAACAGCTAAATTTTGTAAAAATAAAGAAATTAAATTACAAGGGGGGGGCTCAAACCCTGCACCCTTGACACAAGGAACAGAGGCAGTAACCCATTACTCTAACTGATAAATTAGTGTAGCAGGGTATTTTTATAATATACTGGAGATTTCAGGCATTACCCAAGGCCATCAACAAGTCATGACTTATGAGGAAGAGGGACCGGGCACATATATGCATACTTCTCAATATCATAGCATAATACATTTAGAGAAAGCCAAAATTACTGGTCGGATATCTTCAAGGGATAGTTTTGAGCTTTTTATTTTTCATTTTATTTTCAAGTCGAAGTTTTATTCGTATTAAAGGACTACATTTTAATTGGAACACTTGTGGATTTCGTTGATTGGCCATCCTTGGGTGGATTTTCTGTATTTTTTCTGCTAATATTGACTGTTTTTGTGACAGACCACCTTTAGCGTTTGGGAGTTATTTATTCATTTGAAAATTACTGGTGGGACACAGACATCAGATTCAGGGATGAATTTAATTATTCCCCTTATAAACTTACAAAGTCACTAGGATAACAGCTTTTGCATTAGTATGCATTAAGTGAAGGATATGAAGTCTGAAACTCTGTTTGGCATCAATCACTGAGCATACTCATCTTCAAATACATGACATGGATACATTGGGGATGTTCTGTCAACTCAGAGAGATAAGAAGTATCTGGTGTTTGTGTATGTGTGTGCCAGCATTAACTACTGTAGGAAAGGGCTGATCTGTATTCGTAGTAGTTAAAAGCAATTCAGGCACACGAAAATTAGCAGATAATGAGATCTTTCCTCATTTGGCTAATAAGTCTCAGAATCACAAATCTACATATCATGGGGACAGGTCTTTTTTACCACAATTCCTCCAGCAATCACTGAGGTTATTTAAGAATCCTCATGTATGTATTGGCAGGTTTCCAACCATCACTCATCTTCTCAAATTTCAGAAAAAATGTTATTGTTTCTTTATGATTCCCTGTGTCTCACAATGAAAGTGTGTCAAGATGTTTTTTATGCATTTCTTCACCTATTGTATTTTGTCATACACATATACCACTTTGAAATTCAAGGTTTAAAAACTTTAGGATTATATAGTGTGTACTGAAGGCATTACAGTGTTGTACTATGAGATTTTTAGCTAAAATGTGTTTAAAGACACATTTGATGATGCATACTCAGAAATAAAAATGTTTCCTAAAAGATACAATTGTTTGTACTGGATACAGATTTAATTGCGATGAACCAATAGGGTTTTGTATTTCCAAGCACAGAAATGTAATAAACAACAGGTATATTTTATGGTGACTGCAAGACACTCTATATGGTGCAATATTACTCAATTAAGCAATTAACCAGCAATTAACCAGAATAAAGCAAAGAATAGGAATAATAATTACCATAATAAAACTACCTCACTCTCTCCAACATTCTTTAACAATTAAACTATGTGGTGATATGCATGCTATCCCAGGCCCTCCTTCCATCTCCACCACCTCTTATCCACATCCCCTCTGGTCATCTCTAATAACTCCAAATAACACAATTTTTCCTCCATAAATATACATAGCATTTGTAATAAAATCACTGAATTGCATACTTATATCTCTCATTATGCACCAGATATTGCTGTTCTTACTGATATGTGGCTAAAACTCAATATAAAAAAAGTAATCTCCGTGGTATCCCTGAAGTCTCAAACAACCCAGTAAACAAGTATAGTGGGTCCAAAAACAAAACAGTGTAAGAAATTTCTCAGTTACTGATAGGCCTTAAAATATTTGTGAGGAAGCTCAGCTTAAGAGTACAGTTTCATGGCAAAATTAATGACATTGAAAATAAGCCTATTGATGAAACTATAAAAAGGCCTAGCAGCTATTGCCCACCACTACATCAAACATTAGCTGCTTTCGAAGTGAAATGTGAGATGGATATCAGGAAACTACTTAAAAAACCTCCTAAGTAAAAACTTTATAACTTAACACAGGGCGAAAGAGAAGCATTGATCGAGCTAGGCAATGATAAATCCAGGCGAGTAATGAAGGCAAACAAGGGAGGAGGTATACTTGTGACTGATATCACTAGCTACAACCAAAAGGTAGAGAACATGCTGGAGGATAACAGATTTTATGCGTTATTTACCATGAATGACATAAAAAGAGCATATGATTTATGGAACACTAATCTCACCACATTATGTGAAGAAAAACTTGTTACTGAAAATCTTTATAATTATTTATGGAGCCCATACCCACATTTACCTTACTTTTTTGGAATACCAAAGCTGCACATGAACAGAGAAGACCCACCTTATAGACCGGTGATAACAAGTGGAGGTTCCCTTACTGAAGCCACAGTCATTTACCTTGATTACTTGCCGAAACCTTTAGCAGAAAAGAATAAGTCATACATAAGTGGTTCAATGGATTTTTTGAGGAAAATAAAAAGCATTACAGTAGAAGCTGACAATATTTTATTAACAATTGACGTGGAATCTTTGTACACAGCGCTCCTTCACAATTGCTGTATAACAGCAGCTATGAAATCTTTTAAGAAACATATTCAAGGTACACAGGCACAACTGCAACAGTTAAGCAAGCCCATTAATCTTGTACTGGACTTCAGTTTCTTTACTTTCAATGGCAAACACTACAAACAAAAAACTGGAATAGCAATTGGGGCTGCCATGGCTCCCAGCATAGCTAACATAGCCCTGGGCAAGTGGGAGGAGAACTTTGTGTTAAACAACACAGTCTACATGCAGCATATCACATGCTATTTACATTTTATTTATGACATCTTTATTGTGTGGGAAGGTGATACCTTTCAGCTTGGAAATTTTATCACTTACCTCAATCAAACAACCCCCTTCCTGAAGTTTACCTCTTCCCATAGCTATACTTCAACCACTTTCTTATATATGCAGATTTCCATGGACACCAACAATAACAGAATCACCACTGATCTATTCAGAAAACCAACGAGGGTTAATTTATTACTCCACAGTAAAAGTCTACATCCTACAAAAAAACATTATAGTAGTGAAGTCCCAGGACTATAGATTAGCTAGAATTACCACAGAGATGGAACCATTTCTGAGAGACCTGAACAACTTAGAGAATGATTTTCTAGTGAGAGGCTATGAAAGTCAGATGTTAAAAAACATCCTGTAACCCATTATAGAACTGAAAAGGACTGAAGGACCTTCACTCAACCTCCCTAGTAGGAGAATGTTAAGAAATTCTACAGAGAATAAGAAATGCAGAAATAGCTGCTTCCTGACATACACTTTGGATTATCACAGTATCAAAAATGTTATTGAAGAAAACTGGGCCATTGTCACAGGAAACCCTTTTCTGATTAACATCTTAGGTGAAGCCCCATCCTTTGTTTATAGGAAGGCCAGGAACATTAGACGTTTTGTTGAATTTAAACCTAGACCATATTAGAGAAACACTAAAAGATGTGAAGCTAATTGCACATTTTGTATATTTATACAGCAAGGTGATAGTGTTTATTGCCCTTATTTAAAGAAAATCATTAAGACCAGTGCAGGGGGTGACTGTAAAACTACAAAAGTAATTTACAGGGCACAGTGCAATGAATGTGATGCATTCTATGTGGGCAAGACTGTAAATAAATTTAAGCGTAGGATTTCATGTCATCTGTCAGAAATCCACTCTGGATGTAAAAACAATGCACTAGCCAAATACCTTTCTCTTCATAAAAGACAAACAGGTTTTCAGTTCCAGATCCTGGATTGCATAGACATGGGTGATCTTGAAGGAGACATCCCAAATATTCTGGAGAAATATGAACTCATAGGTTCATAGGTAGGTACTAGGCTATCAGCCCAAAGGCATTTATAAGCCTAGCCAGAATGTGTTGGCTTTTGCCACCCCCTTAGATTAGTTCCCTGTGCCTCTGTCCAGCAGAGCCACTGAAGTGATCCCCGAGGTAAACTTTCTGTTTTCCATCCACTCGTCAAGGTTTCTTTTGAAGAGTGTTAGAGAGGAGCTCTGCCTAATGTAGATTGGGATCTTGTTCCAAAGCATGGGAAGTCTCTGGGACAGGAATCTATCCCTCCAGCATGTCCTATTTATTATTGTGGTGAGGTTTAGATCCCTAGAGCATGTGGCTTGTGGGGATAAGGTTTTCTTTAGGTGGAGCATGTCCATCAATTCTGGCTTGGACATGGCCTTGTATGTCAGGCAGAGATCACCTCTGAGTAGGTGGTATGCAACCGAGTACAGCTGTAGTTTCTTCATTCGAGCTGCATAGGGCATCTGTTTGAGGCCAGTGATCCTCTTGGTGATGTACTTCTGTGGTCTTTCCAGCTGTTGCAGGTGTCTTGTAATGTACATCCCAAATGGGGTGTTGTACTCTATGATGGGTCTGATGAGTGATGAGTAGAGGGGCACAATGACCTCTTTTGATTTGGATGTGAACACTTTTGTGATTAGGTGGGCCACGTAGAAGGATTTTCTAACCACTTTGGCAATGTGATTTTCAAAGGTGAGATTACTATCTACTTGGGTCCCCAGATCCCTTATTGTGTCTTCTGTATTTGTGGGACTACCACCTATGTGGTAGTTTGTGAGTATTTTGTTTTTTCCAAAGTGGATGACTATGCACTTTTAGGCATTTAGCTTGAGACCATGATTTTGACACCAGGTATCCATCTCAGTGAGACCCTTTTGGAGGATGTCTGTGCCAGCCAGAGAGTCAGTTATAGCCCCTAGTTTGCAGTCGTCTGCGAACTTGGTCAGCCATAGTCCTCCTGTGTTTGCCTGTACCTCTGAGAAGTATATGCTGAACAGGAGGGGTCCTAGGACTGAGCCCTGGGGAACACCACTTATAACTGGTTTAGAGTCGGACCTAGCTCCCGCAACTCTCACCATGTGGGTTCTGTCCGTGAGCCAGTTGGCAACCCATCTTGTGATGTAGGGGTTTATTTTTAGGCTGGTGAGCTTGTCTATAATAACAGAATGGGGAATAGTGTCGAAGGCCTTAGCGAGGTCTAGGTAGGCTGTGTGTACCACCTTTCCCTCAGCTATAGCCTTGGTAACTGTCTCAAAGAAGTCCACCAGGTTTAGGAGGCATGATCTGCCCTTAACAAAGCTGAACTGGGCAGAGTCCAGTGTTTGGAGGTTCCCAATGTCTCTGTTAATGAGTTCCATGATGATGCACTCCATAGCCTTGCAGACCAAGCTAGTCAGGCTTATAGGGCGATAGTTCCTGGGGGTTTGTTTTGGCTCCACCTTTGTGGAGTGGAAAAACCATTGCTGTGCGCCACTCTGTGGGTATGTAGCCCGTGGAGAAGCTGAGTTTGAACAGTGTGTTTAGGTGAGGGGTTAGTTCATCTTTGAGCTTGTGTGGGATGCAGCCTGGGACACCATCTGGTCCCATTGATGCTGTGTTTGTGGCTTTGGAGAGGGCTGTTTTAACCTGAGTGTCTGTGATTTCAGGAACTCTACATTCTTCTGGTATGGTTATGGGCTCTTTTGGGGGTGAGAGAGGGTGAAGTTTGTGCTGAACCTGTCTGCCAGGGTGTTGGCGATATTGGTCGGTTCAGTGTATTTTGTGCCATTCTGCACTAACTCTGAGCAGATCTGAGCATTGCCACTTAGATTCTTGAAATAGCTAAAGAATGCCTTGTGGTTATCTTTGGAGTCTTTGGCAATTTTTCTTTCAAAGCTTGCCTTGGATGATTTTATGAGGGATCGTAGTTTCTTGCTGATATTGATCAGGGATGTCTTCCCTTCTTGGGATTTTACTCTTTTCTGTACTAGTTTCCTCCTTCTATTGTATAGCTTGTTTATGGTAGGAGTCCACCAGACTGGTTTCCTTTTCTTGGAGGAGTGATTCTTGGTTTTGCTTGGGATGGCATGATCCATGCATTCTTGTAGGTGCCTGTAGAATGCATTAGTAAAGGATTTTGCAGCTTGGACAGTGTTATCCTTCAGCATGGGGGCTTTGAAACTTTCCACCTCGGTCTTAAGTAACGTGAAGTTTGCTTTTGAAAAGTTTTTCACGGTGGTTTTCTTGTCTGGGGGTGGGGGCGGAATGTGGATATCCAAAGTGATTTGTTTATGGTCAGATCTAACCAGCAAGGGGTTGACCTCCGGTATGGAACACCAGTCACCCATGTTGGTGATGACCAGGTCCAATATGTTGTCACCTCTGGTGGGAGTGTTGACCAGTTGAACCAGGGTGTTTGAGTTTATAAATTCTAGGAAATGTTGGGCAAGGGAGTTAGTACTTGAGTAGTTCTCCCAGTTAATGTTTGGGTAATTGAAATCACCCAATATTAGGGTGTTTAGTAGGACCTTTATGTTTCCCAGTGTTTCCAGAAATGTGGAATGGGGGTCCTGGGACATGATGGGTGATCTGAAGCAAGCTACAATTTGAATTGCAATTTTGCCCATTGTTAGTTGCACGTGGATGATATCTGAAGCATCGTGCTGTGCCACTAACCTGGAGGTGTGGGTATCCTTGATGAATATGGATATGACCCCGCCTTTTGTATTTCGGTTTGGGTTCTGTGGCCAAAATGTATGGTATGAGTTGTAGCCTAGTAGTGCTGGGGTGCTGTCTGGAGCCGTAAACCAGGTTTCTGTTACTGCACATATATCGATTTTCTCCATACTGAGGAGTGCCTCGAGTGCTTGCATTTTGAGGTTTAGACTTCTGGAACTGATTAGCATTACCCTCAATTTTTTGTTACTTGTGCTATTTACGGTGGTGGGTTTGTCTTTTGAGCCTTGCCTAAAAAAGGCACTATGGGGGTGGCAAGAGCCTTGGCCAGTATTCGAAAGCCTAAGGGTGACAGGTGCAAGCCATCTCTAGCAAAGCAGTGTGGCTTGTCGAGCATGTCATCCCAGGCAGACAGACACTGGATCCCCTTTGAATGACACCAGAAACTTAGCCAATTTTTGAAATCAAGAATCTTTTCTTTATACCATGGTATCATTCTTGGTGATGGCAGGATGCTACTTAGGGCCAGGGTCATACCGGCCTGGGCTACGTGATCAGAGAGCTCTTCCATGTCTCTTTTCATGTAGTCCAGGGAGGTACTGCTGAGATCATTCACACCAACATAGACGATGACAGAGTCATATTTGTACTTGTTCTGGAGTGACCTGAGTGCTTGTGTTATGTGGCGGATCCTGGCACCCGACAGGCAGCTAACAGTAACCTTCACCTTATTCAGTCTAGTGAGTGGGACGTCAGTGTGCCTGACTACAGAGTCACATATTACTAGTATGTTGGGTATGTTATTTTGCCTTAAAGGCTGTGATTGCATGGCACACTGGTTTTGTGAAGTATGTGTTTCATGGTTTGTGTTGGGGGGTGACGATTGCTTGGTTGTTTGCTTTGGAGGTCTCTATTGGTTTTGCAGATTTTTATTTAGAGCCTCCGAGTATGTTTTCATGTATTTATGTGTGTTTTTTTCCAGTGCTGCTTTAATGGGTCTATGTGAGACTGGTGGTGTGATACAAGTATTTCCCTTCTCCTCTTGACTGTTTGATCCAGTCTTGGGTTGAGAGAGCTTAGCCTCCAGTTTGGCTGTATAATTGCATCTCTTGCATGTATTAGTGTTTGGTGGTAGGAGGAGGGGGCTGTCTGTGTACATGAGGCAGTTGTAACATTGCCTCAAAATGCCTAGATTCACCAGTTTGACTGGAGAGTACACCTGAGACTGCCCTTTGGACATGCCTGGATAGGTAGAGTGAACTGTTTTACTGGATGGCTGGTAAGGTCGAATAGAGAGCCATGTCCTTTTGTACAGTACAGGAGGGCCTGGTGCTAGGGTTTATAAGTGCTTGCTATAAGATTTGAGCAAGTGCCGGGCTGAGAAATGAATGGCTTGAGTGCTTAAGTTGAAAGTTTTTCTAGTTCCAAGGGAAAAATTGAAGAGGAGACTTTGTGGAGTCGGGAATAGTTTTACCCTAGCTAACCGGCACGCAAAACCGGGCAAATACGGTATTTATAGCAGGGAAATGAAAGAGATAGAAATTAGCCCAAAATGGCCAATAAAATACTAATTTCTGGGCTGGAACCACTCTTCCAGGGACAGATAGGCTGCTCAAAGCTCCCCTCTCTCACAGGTGAACAGAGAACTTCCTTCTATCTAAGTAAGGTATGGGCAAACACCGAGATTTGTAACACAGCTCTGAATTCAGCACTAACCTGAAAACTGGACTATACTAGCTTAGAAAGGTGGGAAACAAGTGTGTGTATATATATATATATATATATATATATATATATATATATATATATATATAAAATGAACAAACTTATTTAACCAAGTTACCCAATTAACTAGAAAAAAAAGCTCAAAACTGAGCCCTGTTCCAGCAGTCTTCAATCAGACAACTTCTAACTGCACACCCCTGCTTACTAGGGTGCAGGGGAACCTTCTCCAAAAAAGATGGCCTGTATCAATGCTCAAGTTAATCAAACAAAGCTAGATTCAGCAGGCCTGAGTCTGGTCTATGCTACAGCAACAAGCTGCACCAATTTCAGAAAGAAACAGTTCAAATAAGCAGGCACAATAAGCCTGTGACCAGAAATTCCCAGCTCAGAAGGGCAGAATCCAGCCTCTCCTCCCACAAGAGTGCAGACCACAAACCTTCTTAATGTAGAATAACTGGCCTGAAGCCCAAGTGCTTAAGCCAGAACTAATACACTTTTAGAATAGTAGACACTGGGCCTTCAATCAGCAATTCCCAGCTTAGAAGGATGTAAGCTACCCGTCTTGCCACAACAGTGCAGACCACAAACCTTCTTAATGTAAAACAGCCTCTATGAAGCCCAAGTGCTTAAACCAAAAGACTTAGAATAACAGTTACAATTTAATCAGGCTACTACCAAGCAGTAACAAATGCAGCAGAATAAATAAAAATTAGTACTTTTAAGAAAAGCAAAATAAAGTAGGAGGAAAGACAAATACAGTAAAAGCAAATTAATAAAGTGCAATTTTTTTTAAGTGCAAGGAGAGAGGAAGAAAGATCCTAAGTGGGCTGGCCTTCTCAAATCTTCTCTCTGTATTAAGTAGGGTGAACACTAGACTCAGAATATGATCTCACTGTACTCCGTTAAGTGAGCAAATGAGATGGACCCAGGAGGAGTGTTCTAATACAGACTTACAGGAGGGGCGGTCAATTCCAGAGCCACCAACACTAATACCAACACAGGAACAGGCAGGGAGTGTGGGGAACTAACTGCAGAGAGACACACAGCACACTGTTCAGAAACACACAATTAGGAAATAGAAAAAAATGAAAATACAGTTACTTTTAAAACTGCAAGTTTGTACGTAACAGAATACTAAAATGCACTACTGCAAGTTTCACTTAGCTTCAGTTTCTAATGCAGATGTTTGTAGCCAAGCAAGTCTTTCAGGAGTTGAGCATAAAATGATTTCTCAAACTTTGTGGCTAGCACTTAAATCCCTCTAGGCTATTAAATATCAGATAAAGAAATGATAACACCACCCCTCTTATAGCAGAGAGACACACAGCACACTGTTCAAAAACATACAATTAGGAAACAGAAAAAATGAAAATATAGTACTTTTAAAACTGCAAGTTTGTACTTAACAGAATACTAAAATACATTACTGCAAGTTTCACTTAGCTTCAGCTTCTAATGCAGATGTTTGTAGCCAAGCCAGTCTCTCAGGAGTTGAGCATAAAACGAACTCATGTGGCAATTAAAGCTGAACTCTTTTAGGAAGCCTGGACTAAACTACTACTATTCAATTAAAAGTGTACTGGAACTTAGAAAATTGCCTCATTGTTTACATGACTAATTTTATTTTATTCTTCCAGTTGGTTTTAAATACCATGTTAAATCAGTTTTAAATGCATATTTTGTTTCCATCATCATACAGTTTTTCTTACTAGTTTTTGTCTTGTTCTCTTTTTTCCACATTATTCAAAATGATGTGTAATAATAATACTAACTAATTATACAATAATATTTTTCTAGATAGTTTTCAGGGTTCTTGTACACAGACCTGAAGAAGTCTAGAAGGAAGAAAGCGATCTTTGTTAACAATAGGTTATGAAAATAGAATATAGCAATAACCCACGCCTGGATTTAACCACGGTTGGTTGGCGTTTATTATCGAGGCTTAAGCCCTCGACCAAACAAAGACTACCGTGGTTAAATCCCACATTACCCACACCCAGAAGTGGGTTATTGCTATTATACAATGACATTATTTAAGAAAAGAAATAATTACTTTTCTTAAATAATGGCATTGTATAATGCCTCTTTGCTGCCCTTCCGCAGCTGTCTGGTATTCACAGTTCTGATGTACTGCGCATGCCTACGCAGTACATCAGAGCTGTGGGCAAAAGCAACGGAGAAAGCAAGATCTCCGTTGCTTTTTACTGTTTTGCTATGTTAAATGGGTTTACATATGAGACAGCTTTAAAATAAGCAACGGAGATCTCCGTTACTTATTTTAAAGCTGTATTGCTATGTTAAACCTATTTAATATAGCGAGACAGGTTTAAAAAAAAAGCAACGGAGATCGCAAGATCTCCGTTTTTACACTGTGTCACTATGTTAAAGGAGTTTAACATAGCGAGACAGTTTTAAAAAAAGCAACGGAGATCTGCGTTGCTTTTTTTAAACCTGTGTCGCTATGTTAAACTCTTTTAACATAGCGAGACAGTGTTTTATACTAACGGAAAAAGTCCGGGCGACCGGACCTTTTTCTGTTAGTATATTGAGGGATTTACAACGGGCACGCTGGTTGGGCTGGCCAATCAGCGTGCACGTTTTAGAGGAAGAATTGTATAATATGATTTTTACAATTGATTTTTTTACATGCAAAGTGTATATGATATATTTATATATATTTTTCGATTGCCAAATGGAATAAGGTTTATATATTTCCAGCCATGTAGTATATTGTCTTGGATAAAATCACAGACTTAATAATCTGGTTAAATAAGACGTGCCACATCATTATAAATTTTATTTAAAGTACATAAGGGTCATATTATTATGACAGCTACTAAGTAGGCAGGACCAGCTCGAATGTCACACTGATGGGGGAAAGGATGTGAATTTAACATGTGTACCAATGACACTTTGTTTTACAGCACAATAAACCACTCCCTTGCCTGATAAAATGTATGTATATATATATATATAAATATATTTAGAAAGCTTGTGAGGAAACTATTACTCTGTTATTTTTTTTACTTAGATCGCTTGTCTGTGTACTTAATAAAGGATTTTCGACTGGAAACAGACTGCCTGCCCTGCTTGGATTACTTTTGAATACTTAGTAATTCTGTACAATATTTCAAATGATATATTTTTTATTTTTTATTTATTTATTTTTTGACTTGACGAGTTTAAGTTTGCTACTTCTACTACTATTGTCTGATCTGATTAATATACAGTGATGAACTAGAGATATATGGATTGAAAATCTTCCACACAGAGATGTTTCTTACACTGTTTTGTAAAACTCAATATAAAAGACTCAGAAATTCTTCCATCAGGATATGACATTATTAAAACTGACAGGATAAAAAAAAAAAAAAAAAAAAAACTGGAAAGTTAGCTATCCTCCACCCTAAAACATATGAAATCTCTCTTCTTACAAAATCTCTACTCAAATTCAATACTGCAGAGCTAATTATCTCCTACATAAAATTAAATGACCACAGAGTCCTTTGTATAATTGTTCTATATACTGTCCAAAAACATTCCCCCCCCCCCGAAGACATCCTTTATTGGATCTTATACAATATTACCAATAAAACAGCCATCCTAGTTCATGTCAATAGTAGCTGGAGTACTTTTACCTCTAATAAATTTTCATGACTTCAAACAGTTTATTATTTCTCCTATTCACTATAAAAAATCCTTAGACACTAGTCACATTCTTGACTGCATTCTGGTCTCTAATCTTTGCCACTCATGAGGAACTCTTCCTGAAACCCTTAGTGACCACTGCCCTACATATGCTATCAAATGTACTACTCACCATGCCAAACAACAAATATAAAAACAAATATTCATAATCTCCTAAAATTTAATCCTGAATCAGTTTTAGCTGCTCTAAACTCATTTAACCATACTTTTCTAAGGGTTATTCCACTAAATAGACAGTAGAAAGGATTAGTTTAACTTTTTTAAGCATCCTAAACAGTTTTGCACAACTACATAGAAAAAGAGTAAAATCTGACTTTGCCCATTGGCTTACTAATCAGAGTCGAAGTCTTATGGAAAATAGAGGTAAGGTATGAAAAGACTGGCAGAAATGTAAAACTCCACAAAACCTACAGTGCTTTAAAGAACTTTGCAACCTCATAAAAAGGCAAGTCAATCTTGATAAGTAACACAACTATTCTGATTTACAAAGCAACCATAGCTATAACATCCTCTCAAAAATTATGGTCATCCATCAAACAAATTTTACACCCAGGAGCTAACAATGTCCCTAACTCTTGTCCCAACAACTCTTCATTAGAAACATACACTGACTTTAACTCATACTTAATTGACAGCATAGTTGCCCTCACCATTAAACCCTTTCTTGACTCATGACTTATGTCTAAACCTCCTTCTTAAAAATTAATTATCCAAACTTATATCCTGCTCACTTTCTGCCAATAGCCTTCTAGCAGAATACCTCAAAACTGCTGTTAATGCCATTGCATATCCAGTCTCAATCCTTATAAACAGGACAATATAAGAATCCTACATTCCTACAGTATGAAAAAATGGCATATCGTTCCCTTCCACAAAGGTGGCACTCCTACTGAAATATCTAATCTATGAGAAGACTGGAAGGGATAGGACCAGATCTGTCAAAGTAGGGACGTTTCCATGTAGGTCATGCAACCATTGCAGTTTCATGTCTGGGAGCAAGGAATTTACTCACCCTGACACAGGTCATGTATTTTCTTTTCAGATATATGGAGACTGTAAGACAAGGGATCTTGTGTATCTAGCTGAAAGTCAGAAATACAGGTCCTTCTATGTTGGCAAAACCAATAGAATGCTGAGAGAGCATGTGAGGGAACACATTTATGCCATCAGTAGAGAAGATGAGAGTAATGCTCTTGCAAGACATGTAATGCATACAGATACAACACATAAGTTTTGGAATTAATATGCAAAACAGCGAGGTTAGGTGATGTCAGGAACCATACTGAGAAACAGGAAGCTAGATGGATCCTGAGGTTACAAGCAGATAGATTACATGGCCTAAATGATAGGGTTTCACTGAAACCCTTCCTTAAAGATAAACCCCTTACTCACTAGTCACTTTTAATGGGCAGACCCCTATTTGTTACCTTGGTACACAAGTATGAATACATGTTTTTATATATACACGAGTATGAAGTTTTTATGGAATAGTAGTTTTTATATGGAACAGAGATTTTTATGGTAATGAAATTTTACTGACATTACGAATGTTAAATGGCTAGAATAAACATGTTTTAAGATGTAGGACATTTCTATGAATGTCCATATTTTATATGTCAATGGTTGTATCTTGTTATATATATTTTCTATGCACATTTTATTAGTTAGTTTTATATATATATATATATATATATATATATATATATATATATGTTTGTTTTTATTGCATGCAGATATTTGCATATGCTTTCTATATGCATTGTTATGTGATGACACACTACATTCTTCAGTATTGTAAGCACTACTAGGCAGAGATGATTTAATTGATTTTTGATTACTGCATTAATTAACGATGTAATGGGATGATTTTTATTGGTGCAAGTTGGTTAAACCTGCCTTTATATTGATAGAAGAAGTACTTTTTAAGTCTGAAGAAGCTTTCAAAGAAATGTGAAAGCACTTACTGGCCATTGTTCTGTGCTCTTTGTGTGAATAAAAAGGTTTTCATCAGGTCTGTTCCGTTTGTCGTGGTGTGCCTCTGGTGTTTTTTTTTCACTGGATTTGCTCTTTTGCTCATCAGGGGCACTTTATCCAGAGCTGTGTTCTGTTTGCCTTGACTATTGAAAACTGCTTTGTAACCACCGACTCCTTCTAAATACAAAGAAAACCATACTATTTTTAATTTTCCCCAACTCACTTACCCATGAGAAACTTTAAAGTCACATCCTTGAAAAAGACTCAAACTGAAGTATTGCCCCATACAAAACTGCTGGGAATTACAATAGATGATAGCCTCAATTATGACCTCCACATGCAAAGCAATATAAAAAAAAAAATCACAAAAAAACTTGGAATACTATATGTAGCCAAAAAATTCCGCACTGCATCCAGCAGTGTCACTCTTACCAGTACATACCTATTCCACTCTCAATTGTATGTCACTTCCTTTAATGAAATTATACAGAACCACAAACAAACACATACACACACACACACACACACACACACACACACACACACACACACACACACACACACACACACACACACACGCGTGTGTGTGTGTGTGTGTATGTATATATGTATGTGTGTACCGGTGTAAACAAAACACCCAAATGTCAATGTCAGTAAAACTGACAAAAATAAAAAATAAATATATATATATATATATATATATATATATATATATATATATATATACATCAAAAAGTTGACACATAAATGCGCATTTTCCAAGACATAACCAACAACAATTTTCAACAACAAAAATGAATGCAGCATTTTTATGCAGGGACAAGCTCCCCTGCACCCCACATATGTGGGGCTGCACCCCCCACACCCTCTTGCTATGGTCTATTTTCATTTGTTGACTGCAGAAGTAGCTGACACACAAAATGTTGAACCAGAAACGTCAAAATTCTGGGATTGTGGTACAGCAGGAGTGGGATTTTGCCCTTTCTTAGTTGTAGTACAGTGTCAGAGTTGGTGTATCAAGGGGTATGAGGGATGCAGTGGGGTTTGCCCTCCTGCAAAAAAATATATCTTATACATTTTTTATGATAATCAATATTCCGGAGTTTTGATGTTTGTGTTTCCAGGTTGTGTTTGTCAAATTTTTCTGCTGTCAGCAATTTGATACAGATCCCCATTGCTACTCACATATTCCAACTCTGAGATTGCACAATACCAAGGACAGGGCATATTCCCCAACCCCAATATTGTATCAGTTTTGCCCAGTTATTGAATAGCTGTTTTGTCGATCAAATTGTGTTGACATTACAACTGTTGACTATCCCTACAGTTGACCAAAGTAATAGATCATATACATATTTGTACATAAATATATATATATATATATATATATATATATATATATATATATATATATATATATATATATATATATACATCCAAAAGGAGTGCAGTCCCAGGAAGGAAGATCTCCAAACATTTAAAACCAGCTTTTATTGTCACAAGACACGCACAAAACAGTATAACATTAACACTCTTCCAAAATAAATCGCGTTTTCGTCCCATCCACTGGACTTCATCAGATGCTAATATAAATTAACACAAGCATTTATATACCTCTATTAAAACCAATAAACCAATGAAAAAACTTCAATTAAATTTGAATGCACAAATCAATTTACATTTTGGGCTCATAAATATTCATAAATACATCCTTCCATTTATACAAAAAATAAATATCCATCCTTAAAATAGTTTATTTAACTCCATATTTTTATAAATAATTAAAAAACACTATTAAATATTAATAAATAAATACATAATTATATAAATTTTAATTCTAAAATCTTATATTTGTAATATGAATGTTCATTACTAAGGACAATACATTTTATAGGACAATAGCTTCATCTGTTGGTACAAAATTATATTACAACTAAAACTAAAATTAATAGTTTAGCTGCCTTCAATTTTAAAAGGGGCAAAATAGACACATGCTCATTTAAACCTGGGTGTTTGCTTGCTTCAAGTGTCACTTGCCACCATGATTCTCTATACCCAATAGTATCTTCCCATGGGCCTCCTCTAATCCCATCTTTATATGTTCAATTACCACAAAATGAAATTTATTTTCTTTACATACCTTTGAATGTTTATATAATGCATTTGTTTCTTTTTCTTTTATTATATCATAAGTATGTTCATAAACTCTTCTTTTTAAGGTTCTCTCGGTTTTACCTATATAGAAAGACCCACACTTTTCACAGATGGCAAGGTATACTAAACCCTTTGTCTCACAATTATACATTCCTTTACTAATAATCCATCTATTCCTACTTTCTGTATAAATTTTCTCCTTATTGGCCATATAACTACATTGATTATATTTTCCACAGGAATATGTACCTATCTTTTTAATACCATTAATATCCTTAATTTTATTCTGATCAAACTTTTTTTGTTCCAAGTAATCTTTTATATTACAAGGATTGCTGTCTACTACTTTAGGTATACCCTTAGGTAGCCCCCCCAGGTCAGTAAATGCCATAAACCTTTCCCATTCCTTAAAGAAGGTGGTCCTGATATTGTTATTTAAAGCATTAAATTCTAGAGTAAAGGCATGTTGATATTCTTCATTATTAGTAAATATTTTCTCTTTTGTTCTTTGTTGTCCATCATTTTTTTTTTCTCCTAGTATAGGATGAAATTTATTTGATCTTTTTCTTTCTACCTCTAACCTAATATTACTAATAAGCTCCTTACTATATCCTCTATCTAAAAACATTCTCTCCAACAAGTCACATTCCAATTTAAAGTCCTCAAGTTTACTTGTCATCCTAGATCCCCTCACAAATTGCCCTTTTACTATATTCTTCTTGCAATGTATAGGGTGTGCACTATTATAGTGCAAATAGGAATTACAGTACGTCGGTTTCCTATATACTTTAGATTCAAAGGAATTGTTACATTTATACATTTCTATATCCAAAAATTGTAAGTTATTTTCTGAAACATTATAAGTGAATCTCAAAAAATCAGGTCTCTTTAATATATGTCATAAATTCCTTTAACTCCCCCCCCCCCCGTCCAAAAGATAACTATATAATCCAGGAACCTCTTATAGAGGTTCCAACAAGATTTATAACTAGAATTAAGAATATATGTTTCTTCCCAGTTAGCCAGGACAATATTCGCAAATGTAGGTGCACAGGCTGCGCCCATAGCTACGCCTTGGGTTTGTTGAAAAAATTCCCCATTAAATATTAAAAAATTATTTTTAAGAACTATATCCATCAAATTTGTGCACGCTACTTTGTCTTTATGGCTCAATATTCTATCCTGGAACACTTCTTCTTCAAACATTTCCATACCATTTGAACAGGGAATAGAAGAAAAGAGATCCACTATATCTATTGTTACAAATAAAATATTTTTGTTATACAACTCTAAATTAATATTTCTTAAAAGGTCCCATGAATCTTTTAAAATAGCTACTTTGTTAGTCCATATATGCTTAGTTTTGTTATCTATAAATTTAGCTAAAGAGAATGTCTTAGAACCATCTGCAGACACAATTGGCCTTAATGGGGGGTCTATTAAATTCTTGTGTACCTTAGGGATACCATAAATTATTGGGATCTTAGGTTTATCCACTGTGAGGTAGGAAAGACTATTTCCATCTATAGTCCCTTCATTATACATAGCTTCTAATTCTATATCTATTCTTTTATAAGCTACCATAATTTCATTCTTGGACACCTCTGTATATTTTACTTCATCTCTAAGAATTTGATTCATTTTTCCTTCATATACTATAGTATCCATAAAAATAGCTCCCCCACCTTTATCTGGTTTCATTATTCTAATGTTTATATTATCCTTCAGTTCATTTAACACCCTATATTCTCCTTCTTGGAGATTCCTATTAAACCTAATTCTCTTATAAACCTTTCTTATTTCATTTTCCATCACATTCTCCAGATTGATTTTTAAGTTGGGGGTGCATAGGGGGATTATATGTTGAAGGTTATAATAACCTAAAATTAGAATCAACTTTATTCTGAATATCACACTTATTAAATATAAGATTCAAATTAATTTTTCTCAAAAATAATTTTAAATCTAAAAGTGTTGAAGTTAAATCCCCTTTTATCTGGGGAATAAATTTAAAGCCTTTTCCCAGTAAACTAAAATGTTCTTTTTCAAGTACTATCTCACTATAGTTATAAATCATAAATCCATTCAAAGTATTACTGATTCCTCCTTCACTTAATTCCTTTTCTATTAAATTAAGGTCCGGGTCAGGGGTACATTTAATTAATATCTCCCTTTCCCCCTTCTCCCCCCTCTCATAGGAAAATTTTCATATTGGGGTCTGTAAAAGGGCCTATATTCCTTCTCTACTGGGGGAAATTCCTTGTCATATTCATTCTCATTCCATACTTCTTCTCTAAATTCAGGTTCCACTACCTGTCCCCTTATATAATTTCTATTTTGTTTATTATTATTTTTATTGTTTGTATATGTATACATAGCAGGTTTTGGATAACTCACATTATTTTCATAATCTTGCAAGTCCCATTTCAGTTTATCCATTTTCCTATTGATCAATCCTTTGCGTTTATCTTCTATATCACCCCTTATCTTGTAATATATCTCTCTGTCATCAAAAATACCAAACATCAAATCTTCCTTAATAAGACCTTCTAGTTCATTAATGTCCTTTAGCAAAGTAGTTAAAATCCTATTATTTTCCTTTATCATTAATTTTAAAATGTCTAAACCACTTCTATTAAAAAGTTCTATCAGTTCCTTATGAAATGTTGAGCCCAACTGAACATTATTTGGAAATTTACAAATTCTTAAACCTTTAGGAGCTACGTTCCTACTAATGCATTCAGTTAAATACGCATTTTCAATAATGAGTGTTTTATATTTAAACATGCTTTTGGATAAATTGCCCAACATTTTATTATAAGAATCTCCATTTTTGAGCCCTTTTGGGCTGTTAAAGTCCAGTTTAAAACAAAAACTTTTGTTAAGCCAGTCATTCGTTTCCATCATTCTACTTGAATGGACAGTACCTGTATTTTTATTTTCTAAATGTTGTCTGGAATTGTTGACACCTTCTGCTCTATTCTCCACTGAATTAACATCCAAAAACACTCTCGGTGTAGCTCCAGGGTTGAAAGATTCACCTTCCAAATCCGAAGAGTCGCCGGCGTGGAAACCATCGCCCATAAGCTCCCTCTTTCTCTTACTCTTTTGCATTACCGGTCTCTCATTTCCGCTTCCTGTATTCCGGTTCGCCTGAGTATTAGTTCCCATCAATGAATGGCATAAAGGTGTTAACAAATCTATGAGTTCTGTCAATTGACCGACCAGTTTCCTGGTCTGACCAGGCTCATCATGTCCCTTCAAAAACGGAGATCCGCTCTCCATAGGAACCGCTGAAATTCACCAATAAAGGACCAAAAAGCGGCAGCTCTCCACAAAACACTAATAAATCCAAAAGGAGTGCAGTCCCAGGAAGGAAGATTTAAAAACAGTTAAAACCAGCTTTTATTGTCACAAGACACGCACAAAACACTATAACATGAGCTCTTCCAAAATAAATTACGTATAAATATATATATATACATGTGTGTGTGTAAAATGTGCTTTCTTGAGCTTACAGACAATATCAATTGGCATGAAAAAGCTTAATACTATTAGTGGCAGGATATTTTAAAGACAATGATAATATGGGTGTTTACTTCATTTATAAAAGGAAAGACTTGCTTGAATAATGCAATATGTATTTATAGTAGTATGAGCAGATATTAAGGGTCGATATCAGATCACCGAATACTTAAAAAAGCGAACGGTGATTAATTGACTCTATGTAAGCGAAAGCTTACAATTTCGAACTCTCAGAACAGCGATTTTTTTCCTAGGGAAAAAAAAATTGCTGTTCCAACAAAAAAAAAAAATAAAATAAAACACTTTAAACACTACATTAAGTGGGGGGCTTCACCCCCCCTACCAACTCTGAGACTGCACTACATGCCGAAAACAGCAAAGTAACGAAGTGGCCAAGCAAATTCTTTCCCAGGGAAAGAATTAGCTTAAAAGTCGCTTCGATATTTTGCTGTTTCAGGCTTTTGAGTTTGACCAAGACGCATTCGAAAGAATGCGTCTTTGGTCTTCTAATAGGGAACCGATATTAAAGGTTGCTAACAGTACACTAAATTTTCTGTTTTCCATTTCAAGGGACTGCAATAAAAAGATATTTGTTGCATGTCCACTGAAGGTGAAACTGTTACTGAGCACATTTGGTAACAATGATCATATGTTTCAGTTGTTGTTGTTGTTGTTGTGTCTTTCGGCTTTTCCCGGTTAGGGGTCGCTACAGCAGAACTCCGGTCTGCTAATGATTGGCAGTAGATTTTTACGTACCGAGTTGCTGGCTCCGACGCACAACCTTCAACGAAGGTACGCCCATTCACGCATGTCTCCACACAGAAGATGCTCTAGCTGAGAATCGAATAGGACAACGTCTTACTGTGAGGTGACAACGCAACTGCAGCACCACCACCGCAGTTCATATGTTTCAGTAATATGTTATAATAATTTCCAAATTCACATGAGGGGAAAATGAGAGGGAACTTTGTTACTAGTTACAGGAAATGAAAAGGAAATGAGGGATTTGGGGGACACATGACTACAGATGAGTAAAAATGAAAGTAATTATATTATTATCAGAACTGACATGCATATCCCTCAGTTGCTATGATTTAACTATATTTTAGGCCTAACTCATTCTGGATTTACTGATCTTTTCAGGAAATTTGACCTGTTTAAGATTATATAGATTGTTACTGGGTCTAGTACATCAGGAATATTTGGTCTAAGAATGAGAGATACTTTTTTTCTGATCCTTTGCTATATGGCAAATGTTGTTTGGATGATACTTTAGTTGCAGGAAAGAATGAGGAAGACCGTCTAAAGAATATGGATGAAGTTATGTGGTGACTGGAAGATTATGGCTTAGATATTCACAAAAATAAGTGCAGATTTTTCAAGCCTTTTGTTGAATATTTGGTTAAAAGGCTATTGTGAAGGCTCCTGCCCCTTAAGGTACCTTGCATTGCTTAAGTACTACGAAAAAAAAATACTATTGAAGTGGTGACAGCTGTTACACCACTACTTGATCTTTCTCTCTCTCTTTTTTTTTTTAAAGAAACATCTTTTTTTAATTATCACTTATGACATAGACAATCATACATTTATATAAATGAAAACAAACCATACTGACATAATTTTAATTGCAAACACTGTGCATAACTTGTAATCTATCCAGTCACTGTCAAACATTACATTGCCCTTTCATATCCTGCGTCTTTTAAACCTCATTCCTCGTTTGCATGTGCTGTTCCCGCAATTTTCATTTTTTTCTATGTAATGTGCTCCTACTGTTTTCTAAAGATCCCATCTGTAGTTGCTTTATGTCCGTTACTATATTCATCACTTCTAGTGCAGTTGTTTTATACTTTGATTTCCATTTCATAGTAATTCTTTTTTTGGCAGCCACCATAGTTAGACTCAGCAAGGCCTTACTATGTCTAGACAATTCTGATTCTGTATCATAGCTCAAAAATAATTAAAGTCTACCAACTCATCACACTCTCAGAAAATATGTTCCCACTTACCTCTTTCTTCCTTATTACACCTCCAACATTTGGAGTCTACTTGCGGTATAAAAATACCTATGTAAACACTTCCAATTAATGATCCTAAGTCTTCTAGAAATTGTTGCATATTTGGAAGACATTCCCCCATTGTTTCTTTGTGAACTGTTTATCCAAACTCTCTTCAGAATACTTTCTAACCTCCACTGATTGATTGTTATAGTTATCTTGCAATATTTTATATGCTCTACTAATTATTCCTTTTTTAACAGCAGCTTCTGTTCTAGATTCTATTAAAAACTACCGTGCTAGTATTTCCCTTAGGATCACCCTATTTCTTTATCTTTGCCTGTACTCTGATATCAGTCCTTGATAGGGAAGGCAATCTCGAGCCTGCAGTTCAAATAAATTCTTGGCCTCTTCCTATTCCATCACCTTTCCCTATCTGATTATTTGATCCTAATACCTTCGCTCTTTTGCCAGTGTTCTCTTGTGAATTCCAGCCCCCTCTTGCCTATTGTCTGTATCCCTAATTGCAGTCATCCCTATTGGCAGAATCTCCTTTCTCCATTCCCATGTTGGCTTAGTTCTTAGAATACTTTCTGCTACTTTATGACTTTAATATTCTGTATGGTTGTTGTTATTCTCCTTAATGATCTGCATCCAAAATCCCAGTCTCTCCCTGTTACTTGAGCTTTCCCCTTTGCTTTGTCATCATCCCTTTCCACTTTGAATTATAGGTTTCTGCTTGTGCTATGTATAGGAGCCTTAACTGTGTACCTCTGAAATACCCTTTCAAATCGGATAATCCCAGACTGCCTTGTTCTGTTGGAAGAATTAGATTATCCCACTTGACTCTTGTCATCTTCCCCTGCCAGATAAAATCATTCAGCTCTTTATTAATTGCTATCCACAACTTCTCCTCTGGTTGATAAAAATATGCATGACCTATTTATAAAACTAAAGGGACTAAAAACATTTTCACTGCTTGTACCTTGCTATTCATATCCATAAAACAGAGCTTCCATATTCTCAGTTTTTGTATTATCTTTTTAGTCTTTTCCCACATATTCCTAGGTGCCATACCACAATCCTTTATAATCTATACTCCTAAGTACTTCATTATATCATGTCTCCATAAATATGGAAATTGCTAAACCAGTTTGTGTGTGGGTACATAATTTATAGCTATTGCCTTTGTTTTAGCTTCATTAATTTTTGCATCCCAAAAAAAAAAATTTAAACTGTCGCAAAATGTTCCACAACATTGAACTGTCCTTTTCTGGTTTTATCAGTATAACATAATACCATCTGTAAATAAAGCCAGCTTTTCTTGACTACCATCCACTTATGTCCTTGGCTTTCTGAGTCCATTATTTCCTTTGCCAGTGGTTCTAAATATAATGCAAATAACAAAGGGTAAAGAAGACACTCCTACCTAGTTCCACTGCTCAAACAGAAATTATCAGAGAAGAACCCATCCACTTTAATTTTCACCTCTGATCCCTCACATATACTCCTAATCAACCTTGTAACTTTATCAGGGCTTGCACATGCTTCCATTGCCCTGTTGATAAACTCCCAGCTTACTCTATCAAATGCTTTCTCTGCATCAAGACCCACCAGTAACAGTGGTATTTGCTTACATTCTGCTTCCCTCTGGATCATCAGTGTTCTGTTAATGTTGTCAAATGTTTGCCTCCTCTCCACAAAACCACATTGATCCATATCTATCAGGTTTGGCATCCCTTTACTGCTCTTTTAGTCATTACATACATTAACACTCTGTAATCATGGTTTACGACTGAATGGGCTTGTATGAAGCTGCATTAAGTATTACAGCCACCATCATTTTCTTCCAGGATGTTGCTGCTTCTTCTCCTCTTAAAATAATGTTAAACATCTTTATCATTTTTTCCCTCTTAGCTTCTAAGCTTATACAGGAATAATATCTACTCCTGGGGACTTTCCTGTAGATTGGCTATACATCATTTTTTATCTCATCTCCTCCTATCCTAATTGTTAGTAATTGAACCTCATCAACCTCTAACAGTGGCATATTTAATTCTTCCATAAGCATTTCCATTTGTACCTTTTCTTGATTTCCATATTTCTCTGCTTTATACAGACTTTCATAAAATTTTCAAAATATTTCTAGTACCTCTACAGGATATCTTGTTATCTTCCTTTTTATAGGCTACCTAAGCTTGGCAACAACCATTTCTGTTTTCTGTTGTCTGAGTCATTGTGCTAAAGGTTTTTGTGCTCTGGAGTTATTATCAAAAGCAGTTGCTTAACAGCAGTCTTTCTAAACTCATGCATATTATCGAGGTAATCCCTTATTCCCTGGAGCATTCTGCAATTGTTCCTCTTCTTGTCCTGTGAGATTCCTCCTATTTTGTCAGTCTCATAATTCTTGTTACTTCTTAACTCTTTTCTTTTATTTCCACCCTATTTTTAAAATCAACTTTAATTTTATCCCACTCCTTAGTTATATTTTCAGGAGAAATTTCTATCCTCTCCAGTAACTCTTGAATAATTTCCACTACCCATTTCTTAAATTCCTCTCTTTTTAACAGATAGGTGGGAAAGTGCTAGTGCCTCATTTTTATTTCATTGCCCTGCATCTTTATTTTAGTTATTATTGACACATGATCACATTTATGTGATTTTATAAATGTAGCTTTTTATTGTGTTGTATTTGTATAGTATGGCATTATTTATGTGGTTTTATGCATGTAGTTTCTTACTGTGTTGTACTTGCATTTAAAGAAAACAGTGGCCTTTTAAAACTTTTTTGTAGATGAATGAAGGAGAGGAAGTGAGATCACAAGTTTTACATTTTAAAAGGAAGCTGAATGTAAAGTACTTTGTCTGATGAAGTTCCTATATTAATATTTTAAGGGACGAAAGTGCTTACTTTTTGAATTTGGATTAAATCTGGAGTTCAAAGTTGGCTTTATCAAATTCACATGTTCAGTTCTTTCCAAATGTGTCTCCTGTAGCAGAGCTATTTGAACTCTACATTTTTAATATAGTTCACTACTCTTTCTTTTTTGTATATATCTGTCTGTGAGACCATTTACATTTAAAGATTATACAGAAAATGTCATTATGTTAAAAAGTTATTATTCCCACCTGTTTTATGTGTAACAGCTTTTTTAAGTGTCTATTTCCAGCTTTTGTGTTGCTTACATACACTAATGTTTGGCAGGATGATCTTTTATACAGTTCTTTCTTGTCATGTCCATTTGAGCCTATGTCACATTTGATAAAACATTTTGTTTTATTGAAAGCACTCAAACAAAAAACAAACACATCCCCAATGCACACCTAAAAGTGTTAGCTTAATACTCATACACAAAACTATGTACATATTCAAATATTGACGTTTTACCCTCCTAGTAGGAACAATTGTCCCAGACTGACAGCCATACTCACTTGGATAAACCTAAAAGGAAGGCTATCCATCCTACGTTGCATGGTATACCCTATACTTCTACTAAGTGCTGTTTGGTATTGTCTTATCTTTATTACTCTCCCAGACTAGGAAAACACTTGAATGCTTTCAGAAAACATTATTACCTAGCCATTGAAAGAAATAAGTATTTTGTTTTTATTGCTCTTTATCAGATTGTCTCCATGGAGACATGAGAACCAGATACAGAGTTGCTTCTGCAAGCACTCATTTATTTGAGTGACAATATTCTTTTTAATTTATTTGCTTTCTCTTAAAACTTGTTACTAGATCGAGCCAAGGGTCATAATCCAGTCATTCCCCTATGTAAGTGAGAAAAAAAAGCACATTGACTTTTCTTGTATATCCTGCTCTTTTGACCAGACTTTTTTTTTTTTATATTTCAGTGCCTAAATTTTTTAAAAATGAATAAGGTGAAAGATAGAAGAAAAAAATCTATGGGTACCCGTTTACTTTAGTATCCTCATTACACTCAAAAATAACTGAGAAAACTTTACTTTATAGAATGCAGAGGATATCATGCATTATAAAAAGACTATTAAGAACATAATTTTGTTTTACTTACAATTAACTCTTTCCCTCCTCTTCCCTCTTACTAAATGTTCTTCCAGACATTAATGACATGAAGTAGGGCATATGCTTTAGAGTCCCCTACAAGTTTAACAAAGTTAAAACAGTCCAGTATTTCCAGGTTTTCTTGTTCTGTCATGTTTCACAAATATAATTAATATTTTGTAATCCCACATTTATTTGTCAATTTCTGAGCTGCTAGTTTTATTCCTATTGATCTCCATCTCCAAAATCCAGTCTCTGCTTAAATGCCAACATACTCCTGGTTCTTCTAGTCAACTGTTTTATTTTTTTACTGTCTCTCAAGCATTTTCCATTGAAACATTGGAAAAGGTTTCACTGGAACAGTCTCTCTGTGATTTTAATACCAGAAGAACAAGAAGCAGAATCTCCTTCTGTTTCATAACTCACTTTTTGTCAGACAAACTTTTTTATTTCCTTCTTAGCATGCTTTGCAACAAAAATTATTTTGCCCCTCTGGGAAAGAATATTCTGAAAATAGCTGGTTCACCAGCTTGAATTTTATACCTATTCCTCTGCATTCCCTAATTAGTGGAATACATTTACTGCTGTTTTTCCTGGTGTACAGTAAGTAATAATTTTCCACAAACACTCTACTGTCTCCCACTTTTAGTACTTTGTCCTTCTGCCACAGGTTTGTCAGAATCAACTCCATCTGCCAGTAGGATTGCATCTTTGCTATTAAAGTTCTAGGTTGCTTTCTCATGGCCATGTTTGGAGCATATAGACACAGTGTGCTGTATTAATTAACAACACCGGCTGTGGAATACCAGTCTGCTTATTTGTGCTTTCATAAAATTAATATAGTCTGCAGCTTCCAGGTTCTCTAGTACAGCAAAAAATCTCAGGTTTTCCCTAAGTGTTCTGTCTTCCAACTCTGTTATTTTCTGAAACATCTCTTCTTTAGCATTGTCATGTTCAGCCAGCCTTTTCTTCATTTTGACCTCAGAGCTTTGCAGTTTTATCACCTCATCTGAAAATCATTTTAAATCTTCCTCCATTTTTCCTAGCCTTTTGTTATACTCCTTAGTGTTTCATTTATTTTAATCAGCTCTGAGTACATTTGATTTATTTTTTTCATCAAGGTTACTAGAAGTCATCTCTTGCATTAAAGCTGGAGCTTGCACTGCTTTTTGCTGAACAGCTGCAGAGTTCTTCCCACTCAACATTTTTCCTCATCTTTTCTGATTGATTTTCTTTCAGGGTCTCTGCATTTCTTTTTTGCTGGCATCTGGGCAGTGCACTTACTAGCCAGTTACTGAAATGTACCTAAAAATATAAGTTTACTGGCTCTGTCTTCTGAGTTTCTGTTTTCACACTTGGGAGAGCTGAAATTAAGTCGTTGCTAGATGTGCAGCCATCTTGGAAGTACCAGTGCTTGATTTCTTTAGCAGCAAAAACCCTGGAAGTGACATCAAATTGTAGTTTAACATTCTACAAGGCAAATACCTCCTTGATAATGTCAGAGGCCCTAGTACACTTTGATACTTCTCTGTGTATGCGCTTTCTATGTGCTGCCTCTAAATGAGAATGGGGACAAGATGTCTCACATTATTCCATCAATGAAGAAGAATCCATTGCTTTTCACAAACTTTAATTGCAGTAAAACATAATTATACTCAGATAACATGAGAAGCAGTGGGAATCATATTTAGAGTTTGCAAATTCCATCAGTATATATTTGGATGTATTTTAGTGCTTCTCGCAGACATCATCCACTGGCATCACTTTTTGGACCATACAAAATAATTTATTCTTTAGATACTAGCAGTATGCAGCATTGGGCCTTCGGTCTGCTCATACATATAAAATCAAGTACCAAAAATCAGCTTTATATGGATATGTAGTTGGGTTGTCAAGATTGCCATTGCCAGTTTACTTTTTGGATGCAAGTTTTCTACTTTGCGCAAGTGGAAAACCTGCTTTTGGCAGCAAGTGAAGTGAAGGAAGCTAATAATATAGCTTCACATTGCCACTAGTTTTGTACTTTGTATTACATATTAAATCACAGCAGAATTCTCATGTCTTTCCTAACCTCAACCTTTATCTTTCAAGAAGATAGGACTTATCTATTCATTGTGGTTGTTTGTTGTGGGGAAGGTGTGTTAGTATTCCATTACCTTTAGTAACTAGATCAACAACATGAAATGGTTTGTATGAAGGAGATAGTCTGCAGCTACTTCTGTTGGCCTAACCTGGACAGTGCTATGGATAAGAAGGCATGAACTTCATCATCATGCCTAAATGTGAACAACTTCCCTCAGCTAGGTCCTCTACATCCATAAGACTGGCCTGAATGTTTCTGGTAGCAAATCTGCATTGACTTTGCAGGGTCCTTCAAAAGAAACATTTTCCTGGTTGTGATGAATGCCCATACTTAATGGTTAGAGATTGCTGACATGACACAAGCAGCATTCAAACACCAAGAGACTCTGGAATGTTAGGGTTACCTGAATATTGTAGCTCAGAATTACATTTTAGGAACTTAATAGATATTTACAGCAGCATCAACTCAGACTAATCCTTTTCACCTATAATTTAGAGACTGAATGTGATATCAACTGGCGTGTGCATGTGGTTCAACTACTGCCGAGACCTGTAACTTCTGTGGTCACTACCTGTGTTGAAGATTATACTGTACTATCTTTGGAAAATAACCAGAGTCAATTGGCTAATGATGTACCTTCAAATTAGATCAGACGTGTTCTGAGACTGCAATGAGGTCAGTGCCCATGACACTTTCTGTACCACCGGTCATACAAAGAGCTCTTCAAGTCCACTGCAGTCCACTGTGAGCAAAAATACCTTCTTCACATTTGGATTTGCAATATTGATAAATCAACTATTTAGTGAAATAACTTCCATAATTGGTTCAGGGACTGAGACAGTCTATCTTTATAAACCTTTTCACTGAGAGGGGAGAATTATGCTGTATATTTAATATTCTGTGTGTAGGGGGGCCTGTTTACCAATTTTTCAGTGTATCCAACAAGCAATCTTACTTAAACAAGTATAGCAGTTGCTATCATGAAGAAAGACTAATCTGCTATTTTATTAAAATATACAGTAATGCAAGTTCCTAGCAGCATCAAAGGGTGACTCATTACTGAAATAATACATGTTATCATTAGCCACTTTTGTATCCCAGTTAATTAGGGTATTACGACTTCCCCACTGATCAGAGGTGGAAGACTTCTGCAGATTTTGAAAATAATTAGACATCCCTTGCCGTAGAAACAGCTTGCACTTATTTCTTAAAGAATTGCAGTTTTACAGATCTTCAGCAGTACTAGTAAATTTATATTTCCTCTGGTTTCATCTCTTTACATCTTCAGATAGTTTAACTGTGCAGTAATCCATTTATAGCACACATAATTAAGTCTGGTGTGATGAACAGGAGCAAGTTCATTTAAAATAACCAGGAAGTATGAACAGCAGCAAAATACATTTAAATTAATGCTAGGAAATAAATTCAATCTGTGTGCAGTTTACAGCAGCCAGTAATACAGCAAAATGAATTTGGAAGCATCTCTTTCACAGAAAAAAATGCTGATTGCAGGTCTGTCAGTATACCAAACATTATGCCAACTGTCTTTATATGACTTGGCAAGTTTGCTACAATCTAGTCCAATAAATTAATATTGCTTATTTTGTAATTAGAAATGCCATCTGATAATAACAATTATGAGCAAGAGTACTGTTAGAATTATTCAGAGAAATTTCCTGATAGCTGGTGTTAACCAACCAAAGTCTATTCCAAGGACTTGCGTCTGTAGTGTTCTCCCTGGACTTCCGCTGAAAATGGGCTCTGTACCAGTCGGACTTTCCTGGTAAACAAATGTTAAAATAAATAAATAAAGACTCCGCTTAATAATAATAATAATTCCAAATAAATATTTATGTTAGTACTATTAAAAAGCAGTGGCAGCAGTGTTTTATTTCTGCCACTCTTTAAGAACAAAAGACAACTTACTACCATCCTCTACAATGAACTGTCTTTAGGTATATCATATATGTACATTATTAGCCACCTCCCCTGATAAAACAATGCAGTCAGTGAGTATAATATTAATATTCAAGGGTCTTACTACTCTGTCAGTCAGGAAAAACTTTTATATATATATATATATATATATATATATATATGTTTGCATGCATTTGGTCACATGCCCGAAGGTCGATCTGTCGTAACGCTGAACCTAAATTTCGAATCTCATATGCCTGAATGCTCAGAATGTCACGCGCAATGTCAAATTCAAAATTCCTGATCACACAACCGCCACAACAAGCGCTACCTTGGGTTGAGAGGGGGGAATAGTAGCCTGGTCAACGCTCTGTAATCTTGGGTTCGACATCCACAGATTCGACATTCCGTGATCCTGGGGTTCTGCTGTCAACACGTTCGTATTCACATATCAGTCATTCACACAAATGCATGTATACCATATATATATATATATATATATATATATATATATATATATATATATATATATATATATATATATATATATATATATATACATACATACACACTGTGTATGCAACCATATGAGTAATATTAATGGCATATAATTAAGTGACTTTCAAATCCTTAACAAAAATAATTCCTTACTCTATCATGAAAGCATGTTAGCAGAATATCATATACATCTGTATCTGCAGGGCAAGACTAGGAATAAGTATACTTACCTAAGCATTATCCGGTGGTCATGCCCAGTTATAAACCTCAAGGGGTGAAATAACTCTAGCACAACAGAATAAGAAAAAACAGACATTCACAGTTTAAACTGGTTCCCAGACAGACCCTGTTACTTCCATTAAAATAAAACTTGGAACTAGATTCTAAAATATATGACATAGCATTACAGAGGGGGTTTCATCATTATACAAATTTTCAAATATGAAACAGAGTTCCATCCCTTTGGTATGACAGAATACTGAGATGCAGAATATGCCTTAGTAAACCCAGCACTATTACAATGTTGCAAGTCGGGAGACTGCATGCTTTGTGACAAGAACAGGTAATGAATTTCAGAAACATGCTATCATAACAGATCTCCTTACCTGTTCTTAGTATAACCCAATCACTGTTGAATCTTCTGCAGAGCTGCTGAAATATCCCAAAGATGGCCATCCCCATAATGCCACCTGTATACTGGATATGACAACACATGTATAACAAGTAAAACTGTCATCTATGTATTATTGCATTCTAATATATGGGGAAGGTGTATGTTGTGTGGAGATATTATACCAAAGCGCAATCTGTGTTTCCACAAAACCTAGGTTCTGTACAGAAGGGATGATTTGTGAAATTAAAAAAAAAAAAAAAAAACTGCATATGTGCACGTCAGCACATTCCATCTGTATGCCTGCAACGGTGTTGTTGCCATATGAGCTCTCTTCCATTTAGTGTCTTCAGTATTAATGCCAACTCACATATGGAGCTGTCTCTATGCCATAAAAGCCTATTGACTAAATTGGCCACAACATTACCTTGCAGTTTTACATTGTCATTCAACATCAATGTAAAAATGTCATACTGTAGTGGAGTAGCAGCAAGAGTCTGACTTCAGGAATTCCACATGGGCTTCTTCCTCATTAGCTTACACAGCTTGAGGGATTGCAGAGGCTTGCTATGGAATCAAATACCACATTCACAACTGGGGTAAATACCATCTCAAACAATTTGTTTTGGAATCTGACAGTGAATTTAACCCATATTATACTATGTTCAAAAGGATTAATGACTTTTCTGAAATATAATTGTGTTTATTCTGGAAATGGTCTCTGGCATCATTACTCTCAGCTTCCATACATCATCAGGAGTTTAAAATGGATAACTTGCCATCTTATCTAATGAAGACTAACTCACAGAAGCTGAACTCTCTAGTCACTGTTATCCATAGGAATTCTCTGCTGGTGAGGTTTGTAAGGATGCATCATCGAGTCCTTTCTTTTGGAAGATTTCTCCCATATTTGAATTTGTGTGACTGTGGATTTGGTATACATAAATTCAAACAGTGTATGTTTTACTTTTTGTTTTTCATCCACACGCAGGCATAGTTCACAGAGCGACAGAGAAAGTATCAAAAGTAATGCAGTACACGGCATGGGCTTACATCAGAATATGAATTTGAATTAGTTTGGGTTATGAATGGCAGGTGGTAGTGATGGGGTTGTAGGGAGACTGGGTTCTCACAGTAAAACTTGGGGAAAGTGAAAGACTTGCTGATGTAATCACACATTGGCAGTGAGCTTAACACTGAAGTCAGAGATGTAGGGTTTAAGATTAGGCATTCTTAGTAAAATACACCTTTTACCTATATGCTAATTTGGGTGTGTCGTGCTGTCATGAGTAGCAAAGAGCTGATGGAGAAGATCGCATGTAAACAATCCTGGCTTCAACAGCTTATGTTAATACCACATGTGGAGACAGACTGGGTTCCCAACCAGAAAGGGTTGCAAGAGCTACAGTCAGATGCCTGTGTACAGACTGATGCTAGTTAACACACTGTCAGCAAAATGGCTCACTGAATGAGGACACAGATGGAATTGTTAGGTGAGCTGTTGGGGAGCTGAGAAGTTAGGGTATATCAGGAGCATTAAGCCTGATGGAAGATTGACCTCTTCTGGCTAGACACTGTGCTGTGTTAAAGGAAAATGGACTGTTAACAGTGCAGGTTACATAACTATGTCATGTAATGGACTACCTCTGAAGAGGTCACCAAAGGTGATGGAACTTATAACTTCTAGAATCAGTTGCATGCCTTGTTAGATGGAAAACAGATTAAAACAACTAAAGGTTCCACATAATGTATAGAATCCTTGGAATCTCTTCTAGTGCTGTTAAGTTAATCTTCCTAAAAATAATAACACTAAATAGACCTGCAGATGAAAAAGAAAAAGGCAAAAGCTAGAAAACATAGCTACCAGTTAAAGCTTTGTGAATGCATGGTAGGAATTTAATATAATGAAGATTGGTTAAAAGTAATCCAGTATGACGAATATGAATTAGAAAATTGCAGTAAATGAATAAAGTGAAACATATGGCTTTACAATGTTAATGGAGCCAGTAACTCATGCTGGGAGTTCTACTAAATAGGAATGAATGAGTCTGCATATCACCATATTTACTATCCTGATATTAAGCTGCCCCTCTTGCATGAGTATGCCCAATGAAAACATTCCAGAGATATTTCAGAATTCATTATTTTATTTTACTACTTATTGTAGTAATTAAATAACTTGTCAGATGGAATGCAGAAGAAAGTCAGCTGCAGGATCCTTACAATGTGCTGACAGACCCCTGTGCTAAGGAAGAAAGTACAGAAGTCAGTGGTGCTGCTTGGAACTGTGCACAGTCTCTGGACTTTGCTGTGTGTTGTTGACTAAAAGGTCATTACATTCTGCAGCATGCTTTTTGGAAAAACAATAGCAGCAACAGTGGGGATGTCCTAAAATAGGAAAGCACTACAGGAAAAACAAAGACAGATGTGGGAAAATAAGTTGCATAGGAGCAGGCATAACCAGCAGCAGTTATAAAATTATTTATCTACGCTCGTTTAGCAAGAGTCTCATTCTGTGCACTTTGTGCTTTTCTAAGGACTCCCATTTGTAAAAGGATATAGGTAAGATGGAAGGAATTGGGTGATGAAAATGGTGTGAGGGGTGTGTCAGGTGCCACTTGAAAAAAATATATCACTTAAGAAAGAGCAGTGGAGGAAGATGGCAGAAAATATTCATACATTTCTGTAGTCATCACACTTCAGCAAGGTTAATTCTGTTAATATTAAGAAAAGAAGGAAGAAAACATGCTCAAGCTTAAGAAATCATGATGTGAAGATATAACTTGAATGGCTTAGGAAAGTACAATCATTTTTTTTTTTATGCAAGATGCTATGAAGAGATTGTTGGATCATAAGCAGAAAATTATGGCAAGCTTCTGACAGACGTGCACATCTTGGACTTGAGGGGATGGTGGTAGTAAAAATAGGCTGCAGATAAACAGGTTATTAAATATATAAGAATTTAGATAGATTATTCAGGACAAATAGTGCTTCTTTTCTGTTGGTCTGTATTTCTTTGTATTTCTCACTTATGGATATTTCAGTTACCTTCATAGGTCATGCCTTCAGCTGTAATTCTAAGCCTTCTTTAATATAGATATACCTATAGCTGTCAGTCCCTTGTAGATGTAGGTACAAATGGAACTGAAATCTGTTACCCACCTTGATTTATTTTTGATATAGTGTTCAGGTGTTTTGTGAATATAGCCCTCTTAATGTAAACAGGAATTCTAAATCCAAGAAAAAAAAAAAAACACCCGACTGCTGGGTGGGAAAATGTAAAACATAAAACCATATCCCCTTAAAGGCTGTTCTCAGGCTTTGTTTACTTTTTTCATATTGGTTAAAAACAGTGCAGTTTTACTACATTTATCACTAGAGAATAAGGCATAAATTTCCTGGTGAGTGATGGATGAGTGCACTTGCATAGTGTGTTTGGCTGGCAGGAACAGTAAACCTCTGGGATGTATAGTAGGGGCAGCTATCAGTGCAATGGCAGACATTTTAGAAAAACAAAATGGCTCATTCACTTGTCTCAGTCCATGCAGTTTTAGCCAGAAGTGTGTGATTCAGATAAGCAAGGAAAATACACACTAGATAGAAAAAAGCTAGCGGCTGCATCATTAGTTACTGTTAACAACTGCTGTATTTCATAGTCCTCCTGGTGCTGTATTTCATAGTTCTCCTGGAACCATTGTTCCTTCTGTGATCCTAAATGATAAAATGTATGTTAATCTGATTGTGAGACCCTGAAGCTCCATTTGCAATATGTCTGCCATGTTCTGCTACCCCAAATAATATGGATGACATGTTATTCTGACTTCAGAACCTTGCCTTTAGTAACAAACTAGTACGCTCACAAATCTCACAGTTTCAGAATAATTAAGAATTCAGTACAGGATTGTACTGTATCCATTTTCTACATTTTATATGACTACTGCAGATTTTTTTGCTGCTGGAGTATTTTACTGCTGCATTTTAATAGAATTGCTACTTTTGCTTTATAAGAACGCCTCACCATTTATTCTATTTTTGAATGCATTCTCAGGAGTTTCCTGTGCCCATCCTTGAATATTAGCTCGTCAGGTTATTGACACTAACAGAAATACTTTCTATGACCACGCAAGCATTTAGACTTCTTAGCATATAGGTACTTCTGCTCTTCAGTTTGGGAATTTATAGATGGTTAATTTGATAAAATGCATGATGTTTAGGGAGATGCTTTCTAATATTTATCAGGGGGCTTACAAATGGCACAGCCATGGTGGACCACAGCTTGAATAACCAAGTGCATGGAGGTAGGAGAAGTAATGTGCATTGTGCTTGGTATCGAGTACATACTTATGTAACTACCACAGTAGAAGTGTGTAATAGCACAGAGGAAATCCTACATCCTACTGTGGTCACACATATGCTTCAGTGTGTGTTTTTCTCAAGGTTCACCAGGCACTGTGAAGGGGGTGACAGCCCCATATGCCATTAATAAAGGCAGTGTCCAATATACATTACATTTTAATGCCACTGACATGCCCACTGGACATCCTGATGATTCCTGCTACACTGCTTGTATCTAGGTGCCCGGGGGGGTGATGGACATTAATTACCCTCTGTGTACTTGATAAGTGAAACTGTAATCATGATACATTATGCTTTTCTGTGCCCACAATAGGTATGTGGCAGCCATATGTTTCTGCAGCTGAATTCCACTAAAGCCATGTGTCCTCATCCAGTTGTGCCACAGGGAAATACCTTGTTGTCCAGTGTCCTGAAACTCCCTTGATCAGACATAGAGCATTCAATGGTGCCATCATACAGGCATTATTGTAGATACTTTGTGTGCTTGCTGGAATTCCAACAACAGTAACATTTCCATTTTATGTACTAATCCTGCCACTGGAGGTGATATGAGCATTTGTGTCATCACTAAGGCTGCCTATGCCCTCTTGTCTCTGGAAGTGTGCCCCCCCCTACTCACCAATGGGGGCTGCAGCCACTGGCTTGTTAGGCTGCACCCACATCTTCCTGGCACTGGCTGATGTTATCAAGAGGGGTCTCTACTGTGTAGCCGAGCCCCTGTCAGCCAAGCAGCAGCATGAGATGGGTGAGAACCCCCCCTCCCCAGGGATGGGGACACCCCATCCTTCCTGTCTGCACCATAAAGCACCTGAGCCATTAATCAAACTCATGTTGCTTGGACTGTAGTTATATTTTTATCCTGCTACACTACTTGTATAGGGATCCTGACTCTTGACTTTCCCATGAATGTCCAATTCTATCTGTGTCCTCTGCCTTGAGATCAAATAATACTCTGGGGTGCGTTTCTAAATAAAAGTTCTGTCTTTGCTTGTTCCTTTCCAGCATCTCTTGTGTTTCTGTTTTCTATGGTGTTAATAATGTAGCTGATTTGAATAACTTAATATTTAGCCAGCATCCCATCAAAAATTGAGCTGATAAGAGAGTGAGACCTTGCAGCAGAGTATATTTGCATATTCCAGAATTATGAGTTGATAAGCCCCATAGTTGCTATTAGTGTTCTTTTTCATCAGTGATCAGTGATGTATTATCTGCACTCATGGCCTATATAGGATATTTAAGAGTTTACTTAATTACTGATCCCGGAGCACAGGCAAAGTTTTTTGAACCAAGATCCCAAGGATTTTTTAAATGCCTGTGAGCTATTAGCACTCCTTAAGTTTAGTGGCAGTGAATTCTATAACCACCTCGCAATGCAGTACAATAAATGAACATTTAATTGAGGTGCTAACTATATGTAAGTCAAGAATTTAAATTGTTATTGCTTGTGAGGGCATTATGATTAATAAAATAGATACCCAGCGTATCAACTATTATTTCATTCCTAAGGCATTTGTAAACTATAATTAAGTCTTCTCTTTAAAATCTGTAGCCTATGGAATATGGAGACAATTGTTCAAGTCTCATGCTACATGCCATCTCCTTAATTCCAGATTTCTGCCTTGTATAGGTCAACTGGATGTATTCAAGCATTTTCAAATGGCAGGTCCTAAACACCCTGAATGAACCACAGTATTGTTTGATAAATTGAATATTCATTACAAATAATGGGACCAGAGCTTTCTTATCCCTACTGGTAATGCAGTGCTTAGTATCCTTAAACAGTCTTCTAATAGTTTAATATGCAAATCAAAATTTTAAGTTGGTCCCACTAGTACTCCTTGTCCCTAATCTGGGTAATCACAGACAGTATGTGTTTGTCTAGGGCATATGGGTGTATACAAATACATTGTGCAAAATACATTGTCATCCATTTTTTGTTGTTAAATCTCAAATTCTTATAATGAGTCCACTCAGCTAAACTATCCAGATTAGCCCTGGAAAGAAAGCTGATCATTACTGTTGATTACACAACAACAAATTTTAATCCTATAAGCAATTTTAATGAACCATACACTCTTAGCAGACCAACAAGCAAGGAACCTAAAACAAGTCCTTGCAGGACACCCTCTCTATGCATTTATATTCAGAGCTGCAGCCCCTAATTCAACCCTACACTAACTATTTAGTAACCAGTTTACCACCCAATTTATCACATATGGGTCAAACATAACCATTATGTTTGGCAAGATATAATGAGGAACTGAGTCAAAATGTCTTAGCAAAGTCCAAGTAAATAGCATTGCCTGCAAGACCATGATCCAAAGAAATGATGATGTTCTTATAGACATTAATGAGATCTGTTAGGCATGAGCACTCAGATAGGAAACTATGCTGAGAAATGTCTGAACCAAAGGTAAGGAGATGTTGAAATGATAAGCATAAGGTACACTCAAAGCATTTTCCTAATATGCAAATAAGGCTGATTGGCCTGTAGTTATCAGCAATTAAACAGGCCTGGCATTTCTGAATAGGAACAGCTATGCCCTTTTTGCAAATTTTAGGCACAAAGCTTGAAACAAGTCATTGATGCAAGGTATCACATTTTCAACTATACCTTTAAAACATAACCATTAAGCCCATCAGGACCTGCAGAAGAGTTTGGATTGTTAGCCATTAATACTTTTTAATAGCCTTTGCTGATATTTCAGGACAAATACCCTGGACATCAAATATTAGAGGAGCCACTTTGCCCTTGACATATTAAATTTCCTCATAGTTTTTTTCTTCCTGTACCAAAAGTGTATTAACCTAGTGGTCCACCAAGGGAAGGGGGGCATTCATTTAACCATCTAGGACTTGACTGTTTACATTCTTGTCATTTGACAATTTAATCAGGTTTGAATATTTAGAGTAGTAATCCATATATATATATATATATATATATATATATATATATATATGCATGTCTCTTTCACTACGCCAAAACACAGGCACAAGAGAAGAGACTCGAAGAAGACCGACGGAGAGATGATCGATAATGTGAAATTCCCGCAGCCGGACACCGACCACGGGGCAACGTGTGAGCGCGAGTCGGCAAGTGTGCGATAGTGAGGGATTTAGCGTTAGGGAGCAGACAGGTAAGTGTGAGATAGTGAGGGATTTAGGGTTAGGGTGCGGGAATGGTGAGTGTGTGCTAGTGTCGGACTTAGGGTGCGGGTAAGGTAAGTGTGCGATAGTGACGGAGTTTAGGTTTAAGGGCGGGTTAAGTGAGTTAGGGTTAGGGTGCGGGTAGGGTAAGTGTGCGATAGTGACAAACTTTAGGTTTAGTGGCGGGTTAAGTGAGTTAGGGTTAGGGTGCGGGTAGGGTAAGTGTGCGATAGCGACGGACTTTAGGTTTAGTGGCGCGTTAAGTGAGTTAGTGTTAGGCTGCGGGTAGGGTAAGTGCTTGTAGTGTCGGACCTTAGGGTTAGGGTTTGGGTTACGGTTAGTGCATGTATAGTTGTGTGTAATGTGTAGTTTATGTTTTGTGTGTCGGTGTTATGGTGTTCAGTTTTGTGAGTTGACGGTTTTGTGCGTTTTCATTCTTTTGGTGTCAGTGTTTTGGGTGTCGGGTTTGTGGCATGTCGGTGTTGTGATAGGGATCTATATATATATATATATATATATATATATATATATATATATATATATATATATATATATATATATATACATATACATAAGATGGCATAAGGAAACATGACCTCAAACTGACCCTTTGGGGAGAGTGACATCCCCACAAATTATCACATTAATAATAAGGTCCTAAGCACGCACTCAGTTGTGAGGGACTCGGCACCCAGGTTGATAGCAAACTGACGTTTGACCACCATATTGCCTCCATTGTACGGAAAGCTTTCTATATGGCCCCACGAAATCCAAAAGGAACTTTGGTACACTGAAACCAAGAAATGAAGTAAAGTACCAAACTGCCAGAGCCACGGATGTCAAAACCAAAGTTTTTAATGTTAAAATCCACAAGTAAACGCAGAAATCAATCCCAAACACATAAACGCTTGATTACAAAAAATGCGTTTTCGTCTTGTACAAACTGACTTCTTCAGATACCCTCCATTAAATAAATCAACCTTTATATACATTACTTAAAAAAGCAATTGCCCAATCAATGCAGTCTTAATTAAAAAGTTAATTATATAATTACCATTGTCTCCTGCCCATGTATTCTAAAAACCATTTCTCTAATAATTTGTTGGTATTTATTATAACTATTATAAAGACCTGATTCACAAACAGTACTTTAATAAAATATATAAATATCTTAAAAATAATTATAAAAGTTATAAAAAACAGTTATAAAAAACTATGAAAATCAGTTTTAGGTATTATAAATCATTTATATAGTATTAGCCTGCCATCTACTGGTTAAAACAATAAATGCACTAAAACACAAGGAATGTTCATATTTTTCCTGCTCTTAACTTTAAAAGTGGCATAATGGAAATAAAATCATTTAGACCAGGGGGATTAGTTGCATCAAGGGAGATTTGCCACCATAACTCCCTAAACTTCAGTCTTTCTTCCCATAGTCCACCCCTCACATCCTTCTTAACCTGTTCTAACACCATGAACTGAAATTTAGCATTATGACAAACTAGGGTGTGTTTATACAGTGCATTAGTTTATTTTTTTATGGAAATCTCATATTTATATTCATATATCCTTCTCTTTAAAACTCTTTCAGTTTTACCTACGTAAAAAGCATTGCATTCTAAGTGTAATCCTAAATAAACCACACCTTTAGTTTCACAATTATAATAGTCTATACTAGTGATCCATTTCTGCCTACATTCCAAAAAGATTTTTTCCTTGTCTATTAAATTACCACAATGGCTACAGTGTCCACATTTATAGGTACCTTTCCTAATTCTGTTAGATGTCATGGAACTTTTGTATTCCAACATGTTTTTAAAGGATTGAGAATTTTATAAACTACTTTAACATTATTGTTTAGTTTTTCCTGGTCCAAATCAGTTAAACTAATGAACTTATTCCATTCTCTTTCAATAACTTGTTTGGTGACAATTTTATTAAAAGCATTATATTCAAGAATTAAAGCATGACCATAATCTATGTCTTTGGAAATGGGTTTATTTGTATATATTGCTTTTAAACCACCTATATTTTTATTTAAGTCTCTCTTACCTAGGATAGGTTTAAATTTGCTTACTCTCCCGTTCATAACTTCTTCATATATTTTATTAATAAAATCCTGGGGGTAACCTCTTTCCAAAAACATTTTATTTAATAAATTACACTCTTCTTTAAAATCAGAATCTAGGGTAGTCATACGGCTACCTCGGACATACTGTCCCTTTACAATATTCTTTTTACAATAATAGGTATGCGCACTTTTAAAATGTAGAAATGAATTACAGAAAGTAGATTTCCTGTATATTTTAGATTCAAATCTATCATTTCTTTTGTAGATTTCCACATCCAAAAATTGTAATTTTTCTGTTGAAACGTGAAAAGTGAATTTTAAAAAATGTGTTGTTTCTCCCAAGTAAGCTTTAAATTCTTCTAACTGCTCTGTACTCCCAGACCATAGAATGACTATGTCATCCAAAAATCTTCGATAAAGTCTCCAACAAGAAGAAAATCTGGAACCAAGAACAAATGCCTCTTCCCACTTAGCCAATACTAGATTGGCATAAGTGGGGGCACAAGCAGCGCCCATAGCAACACCCTTGATTTGCTTGTAAAATTCACCACAAAAATTCAGAAAGTTATGTTTGAGAACCAAATCCATTAATGATACACACAAAATTTTATCACTGTGTCCTATATTGTCTTCCTCAAATACAGCCTCCTCAAACATTTCCATTCCTTCTATGTGGGGAATGCATGAAAATAGATCCACAATATCAATAGTCACCAACAATATATTATCACATAAAACCTCATTATTAACAACTTCAAGAAGGTCCCAAGAATCTTTTAAAATAGATTCCTTCTTGACCCAAGAATTTTTCATTTTATTGTCCACAAATTTAGCCAAACTATGTGTTTTTGAACCACAAGCTGAAACAATAGGCCTTAAAGGGGGATCAATCTCATTTTTATGTATCTTGGGAATTCCAAAGATAGAAGGGATCCTAGGTTTATCAGTTTTTAAAAAATCAAATGTTTTTTTATCAAACAACCCTTCAAAAAACATATCTGTTAAACAAATATCAATTTTATTGTAAGCAATATTTATTTCATTAAAAGATACATTTGTGTATCCTTCCTCATTGAATAAAATTTCGTTCATCTTCCCTTCATATAATATGTTATCCATGATAACTATTCCTCCCCTTTGTCGGGTTTCATTATTCTAATCTTGTGGTTATCCCTCAAGTTTTGTAAAATATTCATTTCTTTATTAGTTAAATTAGGTTGAAACCCAAACTTATTATATCTATTTCTTAATTCCTTTTCCATAGTTTTTTCTAAATTACTCAGTTGTGGATGTAATGGTGGATTAAATGTAGGTTTTCTTTTAAGTTGTTTATCCATAGTGTCCACCTCAGGTGTTAGTAATAAATTTAAATTAATCTTTCTAAAAAACAATTTTAAATCTAAAATCGACTGTGTAAGTGCACCCTTTTTATAGGGTATATATTTAAAACCTTTTTCAAGCAGGCTAAAATGTTCTTTTTCAATTGTAATACCACTAAAATTATAAATACTAAAATTGTTAAAAATGTGTTTAACACCATTAACTATGATGTCATTACCATCTATGACACCTCTGGGTGGGGGTTGTGGTGGCATATCCACCCTCTTTAATATTTCCCCCTTCCCCTTCTCCCCCCTCTCCAAGAAAAATTTCTTTCCTGATAACCAGGTTTATTCATTAGTCTTTCTGATCTTCTGAGGGGGGGGGGGTTCTTCAAAACTACATTCTTCTTCCTGATAATGGTTAACTTCCTCTAAATTTCCCTGTTTGCCATTAAACATTTTATTTCCATAAAGGTGTTTTAAATAACCAGGGGCCCGAGGTTTGGGGTATACTGTCCAATTTTTATATTCTTCTGTGTCTCTTTCCAACTTTTTAAATTTCCTTTGAATAGTTTCCCCACACCTTTCATCAATCTCACCCCTAATCTTAAAATATTTATCCTTCTCTTCCCTTATAGTGAATATCATGTCTTCCTTGATACATTTATCCAACTCAGTTATTTCTTTTTGTAGGGCATCCTGCACCCTATGATTTTCTTGAATCATGAGCCTTAACATATCCAACCCACAGTTGTTGAAAAGTTCTGTTAGCTCTTTATAAAAAACAGACCCCTCAAGCACATTGTTCGGAAATTTAAAAACCCTCAGTCCCTTTGGGACTATCCCCCTACAAACACACTCATTTAAATACTCATTTTCTATTTCTAAAGTTCGGTATTTTAACATTATTTTATACAAATTGTCCAGTTTGACTTTATAAGAATCAGTCACTGTTGGTTGCCCATTAGGCACATTTTGTTTAAAAGAATATTTTTGCAATAGCCAGTCTTTAATGTCTTTAGGCTGTGCAAGAATCTCATTATCATTACAAACAGTACCTGGAACCATCCTATTAGAAAAGATGTTTTTTTGACCTGCTGGAACAGTTCCTTTCGAGTCGCTACATTATCGTTATATCCACCCTCACAAAGAATTCCTGGTGTGTTTGCGGCGTTAAAAGAGCCCTCACCATCTTTATTTTGATCTTTCGATCCGTTAAGACTTCTCGTCGGTTCACGATGAATGCCTAGTCCTTTCAACGCTTCCTGGACTTCCGCATTGTGAACGCGTACATTATTGCATAGTCCAACCAGTGATTGAGTTAAGGGTGTCAGCAGGTCTATTAGCTCAGTAAGCTGCCCAATAAGCTTTCTAGATTGACCCAGTTCATCCATCCCTTTTCCTTCAGGAGGGTCCGGTCTCTCCATGGCAGTAAATCCAAAAATGAAACCACAAAATCCAAAAGGAATTTTGGTACACTGAAACCAAGAAACGAAGTAAAGTACCAAACTGCCAGAGCCACGGATGTCAAAACCAAAGTTTTTAATGTTAAAATCCACAAGTAAATGCAGAAATCAATCCCAAACACATAAACGCTTGATTACAAAAAATGCGTTTCCGTCTTGTACAAACTGACTTCTTCAGATACCCTCCATTAAATAAATCAACCTTTATATATGGCCCACCTCATTAGTAAGGGTATCTCATCCAGGGACAAGGTGGTCATAACATCCCTGTATTCTTCCCTTATAAGACACATTATTGAGTACAATGCCCCTTTCGGCATGTACCTCACAAAGCACATGCAGCAGCTGGAGAGACCACAGAGGTTCTTTACCAGGAGAATCCAGGGCCTCAAACATCTACCCTACACAGATGCGCTAAAGGCCCTGTCCCTCTACTCAGTCTCCTACAGACTCCTCAGAGATGACCTCTGTCTGGCATACAAAGCAATATCAGACCCCACCGTGATGGGGCTGCTGCATATCCGCAATTCAAGCTGCACTGGAATAACCCACACGCGTGACCTCAACCTGGTCTGTGACATCAGTAGGACTTTTTGGCATGACAGATTTGTGTCCCAGAGACTCCCCCTTTTGTGCAATAGAGTCCCTCTCCATGTCAAGTAGAGTACCTCATTAACCCTTTTTAAGCACAGCCTGGATAACTGGATGGGGAACAGAAAGTACACCCCTGGGATTCCACTTGTGTCCATACTGGACAGTGGCATAAGGTACTGACCTGTTGGAACATGGGCTAAATTCTTGGTTAGGCTTGTAAGGGCCTCAGGGCCAATAGCCTAGTAACTTCCTATGATCTTATGATATTTTTGTCTATCAAGGAAGAAATAAGTGGAATCCATGCTTAATAGATTCATAGGTTCTTACTAAGCCTGTGGCCAAAAGAGACCATCAAGAAGCAGAGATACACCACCCAGTACTGGTGGGAAACTAGCAACCCCCCATTAAATAGACTCTCTCTACATATTTCTGTTGAAAATTTGTGATCACCCATCCAGTCATCCAGACTCATTTTAAAGGTTGCTAGGGGAGGGTCTATATTACAAGATCGAAACTTTAGTTAATCGAATAACTAAAGATCGATCTTGCAATATCAAAACCTAAAAATGTTGAACGGCCGATTTAAACAAAGGAAACACTTCCCTTGGCCGCATGGAAAAAACAAATTTAAATCCCAATTCAAGTGGGAGGCTTTGCCCCCACAGCCCCCTAACTAAATATACCAACTCCTTGATCGCTCCAAATTGGAGAAAAGGGCATAATCCACATAACGGCCAAGGGAAGTGTTTCCCTGGCTTATATCAGTCATTCAACATTTTTAAGTTTCGATATTACAAGATTTATCTTTAGTTATTTGATTAACTAAAGTTTTGATCTTGTAATATAGACCCCTAGGGGAGTACTGTGCTTGACAGGTGAGGGCTGCCAATTCCAGAAACTGGGTATACATTAGGTTAGGTATCTGTCATGCCATCAGTTCTTGTTGATATGATAGTGTAGGGTTAGGCCTCTAGAATGGATGTTTGCTTTACCTCTTGTTCTACTTGGGTGAAAGAGTTCAAAGAGTGCTGGGTCATTCATAGCACTGAAAGCTAAGCAGAGATCACTACTCAGGAGTCTGTACTACACTGAGTAGAGTGACAAAGCTTTTAGTCTATCAGAGTAAGTAAGGGTACTGAGGCATGAGATCTTTTTAGTGAAGAAACATTGAGGTCTCAAGTTGGTTTAGGTGCTTGGTAAGGCATATGTTGAAAGGTGCATTATATTCAATGAAAGGCCAAATAAGGAATGAATAAAGTGGGATTTTAACTTCTTTGGATCTTGAGGAGATGCCATGAAGCTGTGCAAGATAGACGGATTTTCTAACCACCCAGATAGATCGGGGGGGGGGGGTGTCAAAGGAAAGTCTGTCATAAACATATGCACCCAGGTCCATGGTGATTCTATCAAGTTTAAGTGGTAAGCAGTTGTTATACTACATTTACCAAAGGAACCTATGCTTCATTTTTGGTGTTTAGGGTAAACTCATTATTAATACACCAAGCATTTGTTTGGTGCGGCCCTTAATGGAGACTATGTGTATCAGAATGTGATTTGAAAACTGCAACCAGTTCGCAATCATCAGTAAACCTGGTTAGCTATGTCAAAAAAATATATATATCAAAGATGAGTGGACCCAGAACAGAGTCTTGTGAGACACCACCACCAGTGGCACTTTTATGTCTAGAGCAAATTCTCCCAATCTTAATGGTATGGGTTCTGTGAGACAGTTGATAACCAATCCAATTAACTACGTATGGGTTAATGTTGATTTGGGAGAGTTTGTCACTAATCCTAGCATGGGGGATAATGTCAAAGGCCTTGAAAAGGTCTAGACAAGCAGTGTGAACTGTATGCCCCTTATCAATGGCTTCAGTAACCCTTTCAAAGAACCCAACCAGATTATGGAGGCATGTTCTGCTTTTAAAAAAGATGAACATATGTGTATCCAGGGATATAAGATCAGGTATATCATTGTTAAGGTATGTTATATTTCAAAGCCTTCCAAATAATACTATTGAAACTAATAGGTCTGTAATTCCCATTGTCAGTAGAGGGACCCCTTTATGCAAGGGCACTGCAACTGCTCTTCTCCACTCCTTTAGGGCATAAACAGTAGAGTGACTCAGGTTAAATAACTGATGGAGGGGTTTTGCTAAGTGGGTCTTTATACTTCTCAGCAGGCATCAAAGGATATTGTCAGGACCCACAGAGGTAGTGTTTTTAATTTTGGAATGTGCCTAAAGGACTTGGTCCAAATTGATCTCAGAAGGGAAGTGTTTGCGTGTATGTATGTGGAGTCAGAGCCTATCCTTGCACTCAATGAGTATAAGACAGAGAAACAAATTCTGAACAGAGTTTCATCTTGTAATGCTACACACGCATACACACACACACACACACCCACAAACATAGACACACATGGTAGGAGGAATGCCAATTCACCTATACCACATTGTCAGGATGTGGGAGAAAACTGAAACACTCCGTGAAAACCTATGCAAATACAGAGGGATATAGTAATGCAGTTTGCCACCGCTACAACGGGTCTACTTCAAAGGATCAAAATTTCACAACATGGAATCATTGATCTGTGAAGACCAGATGATCGAAGTTGTGAAATATCAAACCTTGTGACTGGAGATCATGTACAGTTTGGAATAGGAAGTTTACCATTGTCATCACTGTAGGGTGATCTCGGAGTTGGTATATTTAAGTAGCAGGGGGGGTGTGGGGGGTGCAGCGGGGCTTGCCCCTTGCAAAAACATGAAATAAATTTTCACTTTTTTTTTTTTATGGTACAGTATTTTACAACTTCGATCCTCTGGACTTCGATGATCAGAGGTTCGATGTTGTGAAATTTTGATCCTATGAAGTAGGCCACATACAACGCATTCACTGGTGTCACTCACTGTCTTTAAGTGAACACAATCACAGCCACTCAATGACAGCTTCTAAACTGTCATAACTGTTTTTAATGGTAGCATTGAGTTAATATGTAACAAACTAAGGAGTCATTGCTACCTTTAAAAGAAAAGAACAGTTTGACAGTTTACATACTCTTAACCTATTTAGCAATATCTTGCATTTGGCACATTGGGCAGCCCCTGCCACTGTTCTATCTTTCCTACAACTCTGCAGGCACTGGGAAGATTTGCAGTTTACATAAAGAAGGAATCCTAGCTAAGAAATGAACCTGAGAACTATGCGCATAAAGCAGCAAAGGTAGTCTCTTCACCACTCTGTCCACCTGGCTTAATGTTTAAAGCCCCTAAAAGTAATAGTTCCCAAATAATGGAGAAGATAGATGTTTAAGGAGATGCACAAATTTTGTTTCATTATAATAAAGTATAAAGAGCAAATGATATAATGTATTGGCCAGGAATATCAATTCAAACAAAATAAATAGCACAAGGTTATGCCATCTGAATGCATACCTTAACATCAGTCCTAATTAAGACCTATTTCCAAGTTATGCATGGAGAAGTGTGGGCCTAAATTTGTTTAATCTCAGAGAAACCATGTATCTCATATGTGTAGACTATTATTCCAAGTTCTCAGAAACAATCAGACTGACAGACCCAAGAAATGCATGCATGATTAGTGCATTAAAATTTACATTCTTGAGCCAGAATACCTTATATTGTCATAATCTGACAATGGTACACATACTCAAATCAGAAATTCAGAAGATATGTGCATGAGTGGGAATTCAGGCATATAACATCCAGCTCATATGATAGTGATGAGTAGGCATAATTGTAGAAAACTAACCAAACAATGAAAAATTTCAGGAGGAAGCAACTCCAGGAGATGAGATGTTAGCTCAGCAGCATT